>NC_051066.1:48388963-48513963 GCF_004664715.2 Peromyscus leucopus | reverse complement strand
CTTTTAAATCCTGGGATTTTCCATCATTAACCATCAAATGAATTCTTAAATAGTTTCTTGCTAATCCCTGTCTAGGTGATTACAGACACACACATACGCACAGTCAGGCTGAAGCAAGCAGCGGGCAGAGCCGTATTGATGGCAGCCATCCTGAATTATTTGTTCAAAGAGAAGGAATGTCCTGGGGCTTTGCAGGCAATAAGCACACATCAGAAGTCCAGGGATGCAGCTCTCTGGGTGGTGGAGCCTGATTGCCCATCCCTAGGCTGCCCTTGGGTGTGGCATCACCGGTCCCTCTTCCTTGAGACTGGCTCACTCAGGTGGCTTGGAGCTCTGGGGCTTACCACTCAGGAGGGGCTGTGTAGGAGGGTGGGTGTCAGGAGAAGATCGTTGTTGTCACACACCTTAGAGACTCCATTTTCTGGTCAAGACGCCATTCTGCTTTTTAGCTTCTAACATGCCATTGCCAGGGACCTGATGGAACAATTTATTTAGCATGGTAAACTGTGGGTGGAAAGAAATTGCTGATATGCAGTTTGATTGTTGCAGTTTTTAAAAATTCCATGCAGGAGGTTCCCTCCCTTCATCCAAGGTTTCCAGCTCATTTTGAAAACGAGCCATCCACTGATACGTGGATTTTTATTGTGATTACTCATAGACTGAATATTATCCCACCATAAAAAGCAGTGAAGCTCGATCCAGCAAATGTCATAGGTAAGTCTCAGACGGACTGTGCTAGGGCAGACAAGATGCCTCAGTGGCTAAGGGGCCAGATGCGTAATTCTGACAACCTAAGTTCAACCCCCAGACTGGAATTCGTATAAAGGTGGAAGGAGTGAATAGACAGAGCTGTCCTCTAACCTACACACACACACACACACACACACACACACACACACACACACACACCACACACATACCATACACACACACCATATACACGCACACACACCATACACACAAACCATACACACACACACACACACACACACACACACACACACACTAATTAATATATTTTTAATGTTATAAAAGTTCATGCTAGCTGGGCGGTGGTGGCGCACGCCTTTAATCCCAGCACTCGGGAGGCAGAGCCAGGCAGATCTCTGTGAGTTTGAGGACAGCCTGGTCTACAGAGTGAGATCCAGGACAGACACCAAAACCACACAGAGAAACCCTGTCTTGAAAAAAACCACAAAAAAAAAAAAAAAAAAAAAAAAAAAAAAGCTCATGCTAAGTGAAAGAAGCCACAGAAGGCCACATGTTGGGGGATTTCATGAAACTTCCAAATTGGCAGATCTATAGAGACAGAAAGTAGATTTGTGAATAACAAGCCCTGAGTGGAGAAAGAAGGAGGATGGCCAGTGGTGACACTTTGCAATTAAATAGTAGTGATAACGACATCATCGAGAATAGATTAGACATCCCCAAATGACAGATTGTCTGTTATATGAAATTTTTAAATGCTAGACTTTAAGTAGGGGGTTGTCTTAACCTTCATCTTTAGCAGAAGGCTTCATTCCTGAGTCCAGCCTCAGATTACAAAATTGGAACTTGTTAAAAGCTTTCCAGAGTTAATCAGCCACCAATTTCCCCCAATCAACCCAATAAAGGAAACATTTGATTAGGTGGCCGGTGGCAGCCGCTCCTTGTATACTGACCTTGGTCGGTGTTAATCATTGTAAGGCTGAGTCTTATGCAAGCCCAAGGAGGCTCTTACAGAGGCCAGCCAAGAAAGCAGCAGGGTGGAGATGAACGTGTCCAGCCCAGGGAACTGAAAGACACCCCGAAGCCTAGGAGTTTGCCCTCACTGAACCACAGAGGATAAAGTGCCTTTCACCGGCCACTCCTTAGAGTGGGGACAGGCAGACTGGCATTTTTGTTTAAAAAAAAAAAAAAAGAAAAGAAAAAAATGTTTTCAGGACAGAAACACAAAACCTATCCTTCATGTCCTCAGGCAAAGGGAAAGAAGCAGAGGAACTTGGATATTTCCTGCTTTTAAAACAAAACATTTAGGAGCCAGGTGGTGGTGGTTCACACCTTTGATCCCAGCACTCAGGAGGCAGAGGCAGGCGGATCTCTGAGTTGGAGGCCAGCCTGGGCTACAGAGCTAGTTTCAGGACAGCCAGGGCTATGCAGAGAAATCCTGTCAAGAAAAACCAAAACAAACAAAAACCATCTAGGACTGGGAGGTGGCTCCTTGTTTAAGAGTACTGACTGCTCCTCGAGAGGTCCTGGCTTGGTTTCCCATCACACACACACACACACACACACACACACACACACACACACACACACACACAGTAGCTCAAAACCTCTGTAACTCCAGTAACTCAAGCAAGCACCCATACATACAAAATAAAACCTTTTTACTTTATTTTTTAACAATTGATTTATTTTTATTTTATATGCATTTGTGTTTTGCCTGTATGTGTGTCTGTGTGAAGGTGTCAGATTCCCTGGAACTGGAGTTACAGACAGTTGTGAGCTGCCATGTGGGTGCTGGGAATGGAACTCAGGTCCTCTGGAAGAACAGCCAGTGCTCTTAACCACTAAGCCATCTCTCCAGCCCCCTAAAAACTTTTTAATTTAAAAAACAACTTGATTTTCTAATCCTTTAATTCTTTTGTTTGCTTGTTTGTTGGTGTTTTTAAGACAGGGTCTCAATATGTAACCAGCTGTCCTGGAACTCACTGTGTATATATAGACCCGGCTGACCTCATAGAGATCTGCCTGCCTCTGCTTCCCAAGTACTGGGATTAAAGGCATGCGCCAGTACACCTAGCTCTAATCAGGTAATTCTAAGGCTTTTACATCATAAACTATGCTGCTATATGTATGTTTCCATACACTTATGGATAATACATACGTTCTAAGAATCCCAGCAGGTCACTCAAGTCTCTTAACTGGGTTGTATCATGGCAGGATCAGGAGAATTCAAACTGAACTATCTCTCACTTGGACACTCCACAAATATCAGTGGGGGGAAAAAGTATGGAAGGATCGCTCCAGATTATGGGAAGCTAAACAGGCCTAAGAGAAGCTACAGTGCATGAAACTTGGCTAGAGCCTGGATCGGAAATTATTTTTTAATTAAGCTGCATCATTAAGCTAAGGTGTGGTGGTGATATCCTGTAATGACTCCAGCGTTCAGAAGGCCGAGGCAGGAGGATCAGGAATTCAAAGTCATCCGAGGCTACATTGTGAGATACTGTCTCAAAAATAAATGAAGGAACAGCCAGGTGTGGTGATGATTATCTTTCATCCCTGAACTCGGGAATCTCAGGGCAGCCTTGTTTACACAGTGAGTTCCAAAGAGACCTTGTGTCAAGCAAATAAATAAATGGAATTACTAAGGAGGATTGAGAAACTGCAATATAGACTATTGGAAAATGGAATTGTATTTGTGATCAATGTTAAAACTCCTAGATGTCCCAGGCAGTGATGGCACACACCTTTAATCCCAGCACTCAGGAGGCAGAAGCAGGCAGATCTCTGAGTTCAAGGCCAGCCTGGTCTACAGAGTGAGTTCTAGGACAGCCAGGGCTACACAGAGAAACCCTGTCTCAGAAAATCAACAAAACAAACCCCCTTCCAGATGTGCCCTTTGTAAGACACAACTGCAGACGGACTGCTTTGGGGAGGCGTAGACTGAAGGGGTGAAATCTTAACAGGTGTACAGTTAACCTTCCTGTGTGTACATGTATGTGGAAAGAGAGGTAATACTCGTGCAGGCTTTTTATTTGTTACCTAACAACTGTCCATACAAAGACAAGCCAAGGTCTGGTCTTTGCTGTTTAAAACTCCCTGCAGTAGTAAAGAGTAGAGTAGGTAGGACTTTAATTCTGAGTCACTAGGCATTTTCTTGTAGCTTCCTTTTTCCTTAATTTAATTATAAAACCCACACTCCCCACCGACCGGGAGTGCACTTTCCAGGGCCCTCTTGGCAGCCAGCTCTGTTTGCTCGCGGGGGTGGGGGGTGGGGGCAGGACAGGACATGACTGCCAGCTGCCTTTCTCCTCTGCCAGCTGATCTGGGCCCAGGCAAAGGCATCTGACCTGGAAAGATGGCTTTTTCCAATCGATTCCCATCCTCCCACCCCGAGCGGCCTTCATGGTTTTACACATGCCCACTCAAGCTACAAATACCTCCGATGATCCAGGGCTTTTTGACTGGTGATAAATCCTGACCCCCGCAGTAATTAGTCTCATTATGACACACTTCTGGTCTGTGGGACAACTTGCCAGAAAGTTGGGCTCCTAAATAGGCAAATGGACCTTGAATCTCAGGTTTTTTACTTTTGTATTGAATTTTATTGACCAATAACTTAAACTGTACTCGTGAATGAGTGCATGTGTGTATGTGTCCACTCACGTGTGTGTGCATGCATGCACACTCATATATTTATGCATGTGGTGGCCAGAGGTCAACGTTGGTGTCTTGTTTTTTTGAGACAGGCTATTTCACTGAACCTGGAAGTCACTGATTAGGCTGGCCTGGCTGGCCAATAAGCTCCAGGAATCTACCTGTCTGCACCTCCCCAGAACTAGTTATAGATAGTGTCTCCACACCCATTCTTTCCCATGGGCTCTGGGGATCAAACTCAGGTCCTCACTTTTGAACAGAAGGTACTCACTGAGCCATCTCCCCAGCCCCGGCTTATCCTCTTCAAGCCTCAGTTTCTTCATCTCCAAAATAGACCGGCATAACCACCCCACAGAGCTAATTGAGCATCAATTAATAAGACTGTGTATACACAGTGCCCAGCACACACACAGCACATCACAACTAACCAGTCTCAAAAGGACTCTTTAAACATCTTGATCTCAACTGTTCTGACAATAGGTTATGAAAATCAGACATCATTTCAAGAAGTCACCTTAATCATAGAAAACGGATTATTTAGTAAAGAATTTAACTTTTCCTGAACAATTCACTGTGAGAAAAAAAAATTGAAAAATGATACTTTTAAAGGGCAAACTTATTACACAGTGACACTTCCAAGGTTTATTATTCCCAGTATTTAACTACTTATCTTTTCAATTTTTACACAAAGCTAATCATTAATATTATCGTATTCTAGAAGTAATTATTTTAAAAGCTTTTGCTGTAATAGCTGAAGCCTCTCTGGCTATTTCTGGTATCGAAGAAGAGGAAAGTGTTTATTTCTTTAGGACTGACAAAAAAGAGATTGATTTTTTGATGCCAAGAAATCACTTAGCATTCATGTGACTTCAACTTCATGGCATCTTGGAATATGTTTATCCTTAATCAAAATTCTTCTAGAGGCGAGATGCCAACTGTCTCTCTCTTTCTCCTACCTTCCCTCAGCAGTCAGGAGAGAGGCTGGAGACAAGGTCATGATCTTAAGCTTTTCAGCCACGAGGTTAACATTTGAGATGTCACCTGCTACCCACCCATGATCGAGTGAACACTTCCCACACAATTCTACTTAACACCTCCTGTCTAAAGGATAATATGAGACCTAGCTTTCTGGAAGAGAAACTGAGGCATAGAAAGGGATTGAAAGCTTCCAGACTTGGGTCCCAGAGTCCACCATTCATCATGTGAAATATAGTGAGTAATAGATGTACACGTTTTCCAAATAGTCTCATTCCCACACTTGACTTCAGGGGAGGTAATATCGTCTTTTACATTGCCCCCACATTCAATGCAAATGAAGACAAAGGGTTTTTTTTTAACATATACATAATAAACATGAATTTGGTAGAGAACAAATCTTTCTATGCATTACTGTGGAAGGCTAAGTGTGTAGGTCAGTGGTGGAACACTTGCCCAGCACTCATGAAACCCTGAGTTCGATCTCCAGCCCTGAAAAAAAAAAAAAAAAAAAAAAAGAGTTATTGTCAGTTTAACCATGTCAAAGTGACAGATCATTTTAAACATGGAGATATAAATACAATTTTATAGTAATTTTATCAACCCCATTTGCAGATGGGGGAACTAAGGCACAGAAGGTTAAGTAGTTTGCCAGGAGTCATGGAAAGCTCCTGGGCATGGACAGACACGCTTCACTCACAGTCACGGACTCCTGGAGTCAAGAGGCCAAGAGGGCTTTCTAAGTTTGCTCTTTTTACTTAGCATTTAATATTTTCTCATGAAAATATTTCAGGTATCACATGCATAATTTTTCACATTAGAAAACTCAAAGGACCAGTTCTAAACAACCAACCACACATACAAGCTCACTCTTCCTTTAAAGACCATGGAATTCTATTTGTGAGTGATATTCCATAACCTCCCAGATATACTCAAACATCATTTCATTGCCCACCCACCGGGTGTCGGCTGGGGCTGTTGTATATGCCACCCATTGCATCTTTACAAAGTCACCACAAGGTCGAAACCAAAACTCCAATTTCAATTTTATGTGTGCTTTGGGGCAGTATGTAGCTTATAAAATGGAACAATTATGTGCACAGTAGCACTGTCCTCATATATCTGTTGATCTCTTTTTCTTAAGAATATGGTGACGCTGGATACCCAAGTGATTGTTATTGGACCAGTATCCCCAGGGATCATTAGTCCCAGTCTGTTCGGGCAGATGTGTTTTATAAAAGTCCTCTGTAAAGTATAGTCTATCACATAGCAATCTTCTCTGGGTTGAAAATTCCACAAAGACAGGGGAGGGAGGCTCCTGAGACTCAGGAGGCCCCCTTCCTGAGCTTATACAAGCCATATGAAATTGTCAGGGGAGAGGGGACACCTAAGTGGTATAACTGCCTGCCAGTTTTGCAGGGGACGGCAATAATGCCACCGTCACCCATGCCAGGGTGGGCTTTTCAGCGAGGAGACAGCCGCCCGAGTCACCCGTGCTCCTGATAAACTCACTGGCTCACCAAGCAGGACTTGGATGGACTCATTTCTTTGGCCCATCATTACCTTCTCCATTTGGAGTGAACAGAAGCAGATGCACCAGGAAAAGTCATACAACAAGCCGGGGTTGAGGACCAACACTGTGGGTTTCAGGTGGCAAGTAGGAGTCATTTCAGATGCTTAATCCCAATTAACAGATGATGGTGTGAGAATCTGGGAAAGACCATGATTCCCTGGGCTCAGAGGCAGAGTGCTGGGAATAGGGACCACAGGTAGCAGGTAACAGGTCTGTGTCTGTCTTGGGTACAGGGAGCTGGGGTTTGAGGCGTGCTAACCAATGCCAACCCAGCTCCTTCACTTTAAAGATGAAGAAACTGAGACCACAAAGCTTATAGATCCTACTATGTTAACAAAACAGAACTAGTGAGGAGCCAAGGCTAAACTCAATTTTCACCTCTTAGTCAAGACGCTAACACAGTTGAGTGACTCCCACATTGACTCTCAATGCCAAGGAGGATGTAAGGGCAGCCCGACAGGTAAGCAAACTGTGCTAGCACAAATGTCTCCATGTGACTGAATCCAGTGTCCCTCATGTTAGGAGGCCAGAGAGCCCTGAAGCAGGTGTGACCCACAGTGGCCAAGTGGGCACCATATGATTCCCTCTCTACTGTCACTCCCCTGTGGCTGCTAGTAAGGGTGTCCTTAAAGAGGGCCAGACAGAGCATGGCAGGGCTGGGTCAGGAGCTGTAGCCACAGCCTCAGCTCATTACTAAGCTCTGGGAGAGGCTGTTCAAGAATGTACTGGTCATGAGCAGGCTGCTGCCCTTCTTATGCCCCCAGGCACATCTCTCTCTGGCATCACATCATTGCCTGTTTTACAAGCCTGCAGGGGTGACTCATATGTCCTCGTGTGTGTGTGTGTGTGTGTGTGTGTGTGTGTGTGTGTGTGTGTGTGTGTGGTGTGGTGTGATTCACAGATCTGTCATAAAGGCTCCATGAGTCATTCACTTCCTGACCAGCACACTATGGAGACAGCCTCAGGATGCACAAAAGCACAGGAAAGGAGCCCATTGGCCTGGGTGAGCTATGTGTTTTCAGGAAACAGGTTGTTTTTAGTGTAACCACATATACACAACATCTGAGCTAAAAGTCACAAGCTTATGTCGCCTCATTGAGACAATGCTCTGTTCCTAATGACTTCTTAAAACTACGATGGGAAAAATGTAAATTGCATCAGATTTAGCATTTTAATCGTGTGTAAGTGTGCAGCTTAGTGGCATTAAGTATGCTACACTATTGTGTAAATGCCACCACAGTCTATCTCCAGGACTTTTGCATCTTCCCAAACTAAAACTACCAATTAATACCAACATGGTCCTGCACCACACACCCACTTCCCCACACTAACATCTCTCCTTTTCATCTTCACTGACTCCTGTCCTGCCCTCACTTATCCCTGGCAATCTCTTCCCTTAGTCTCTGTGAGCCTGATTATCACCTGTTGTTACACTTCACTAATCATTTATTTTTTCACATGATTTCTTTAAACACACACACACACACACACACACACACACACACACACACACACACACACACACACGGTTTGAATTCTTGTTTATTTCTTTCAGAGTTCCCAATATATAAATGGAAATGACTGACCTTTCTCCTCCTATCTGGTAGCTGTAGCTGGAGAAACAGAGGTGCCTAAGGATTGTTCCAATTGAGCAATTAAGTTTGTTTAAGAGAGTTAAATCCAATATAATGCGCCAGTTTGCCCCATCCAGGGCTCCCCACCTGCAGCAGGATGCATTGAGAGGGAGCCACAGTAGCTCCCTCTGCCAGCCAAAGTCTTCTGAAGTACCAAAGGAGAAGAGCAGGATGAGCTGTGGCATCCACGTCTTACTGTTTCACCTCAAGCATCCACAGACCAGCTCCAGGTCTCTGGATGTGGAAAGTAAGTTATTTGCCCAATCACTGTTCCCTAGGAAAATCTCACAGATATACTCTCTATGCCTAGCCACCCAGCCTAAGGCCAGCATGGATGACCCCATCCCCCACCCGTGTGCCCAGCATGGGAATTACATAAAAACAAAACCCAGGGAGGGACAGGTTGGGGCAGTGACATGTTTGTGAACTGCAGTAAAAAACAAAAAACCTGTAATCATGCAATCAGGAAGCACAGTGGCCACTTTGAAATGTATGACCAAGCCCCATGCACACCTTCCCTAAGCACCCTTCTCCTGCCCCCACCATGAGCCTTGAATGGCTACTTTCCTATCCTTCTTTGGACAAAGGCCAGATTCTAACAAGACCTTCAGGCTTGCCTGTCTGCCCATCCCTTTGTACCTCCTCAGGTTTGCTTTGAATCCTCCGGTACTGGCTCACAGCGACATCTTTTTCATTCAGCTCTATGATTATATCACTTCCCTTCTATTTGTAGGCTCTTTGCACATTCTAATCCTTATCCATAGAATACACTTCCTGCTCAGCCTTTCACCTAGTTCAACCCCTAAGATTCTTCAGCTTCACAAGCTCAAAGCACAGTCCCTGTTTTCCCTCATCTCCCTGTCATTCTCCTCTATCCTTATCATCACTTCAGTTTTCCTTATGTGACCAGTAAGACGATCACCTCTCCTTGTTTTCAGATTTCCTGTGAACATTAGATAGTTTTTCAGTGACAGTCAGAAAACAGATATCTAGTCCAGCTTTCCAGTGTGCATCCTGTACTGCAAAGATTAGAAAGTTAAAAACCTACAATTCCTAGACTCCCTTGCAGCTATATTTTCCAGATGGCATGGGAATCCTACCAGTCATCTATCTGCTTGCAAGTGTGATGTAGAAGGTTGAGAAGGAGGAGGACTGGTTAAAAGGACTGGTTAAAAATATCCTATGTGTGCAGCAATAGTCCTGTGGGACTGGAGTCAGGAGTACTGATATCTGGCTTAAAGCCAACCCTTCTGGTTGTAGCCTTCTGACTATGGCAGAGGTGGACAATGTCTCAGCAAGAGCCATTTTGGGGATTACAGTTGTGGAAGTCATCCTGGAGATGCAGCCTGATGCCTGTTCCTCTAGCCTTTGCAGACATGCTGTCGGCTACTCCCCTGTATTAACTCCTTTTCTGCCTCAGCTGCTCAGTGTATCTGCACTGAACGCTGTCTGATAAACATGAGAAATTGCTTCTTGAACTATAAACTGCTTTGGAAATGCGGCTTATGCTCATTAAGGCTCGTGAATTGCCTCCTTATTTAATCCTACAATTCAGAATCACTGAAGCATGAGGGCTTCTGAGTATCAGTTTGCAGTTTGGTTTCCCTTTGATAGCCTTGTTTCCCCCTACCTGGCAAATGGGAGCAGTCTGGGGTTTACCATGTGCGGCCTTGGTAGAGAAATTGCTGAAGCTGAACATCTCTTAACTGATCTCCCAGAAGGGCAGAGACATTCCTTTATAAGGCAGAAATCTCAAGTCATACCAAGTGATCGTACACGCCTCTCTCACTTTGACAAATGCATCCTGTATCCTTGATGCTGGCTCATTCTTCAGTCATTCCCAACTCTGTAGGGACAGGAAGAAAGGAAGCAGGCTTTGGTGTCTACTCACACTTCTCATGGTCAGGGCTGCCCATTCCTGCCCTGAGGCTACTGGGGCGGGTCCCACAGGATGACAGTGTGGAGGTCTTGCTTCTTCAGCACATTTTTTCTCCAGTTGTCTAAAGATTCTGGCTCAGCTACAGAGAGCTCAGCTGGAATGCCCTGGGTGTGGCATTCATGAGCTTGAATGGAAAACCTAAAGCTCCGAGGGAGTGTGGGTGAGACCACACTCACATCACCTACAGCAGCCTCAGGCCTCTGGTTATTTCCCAGCCCATTTGACCACTCCTCAGATGCTTGTGGCCATTGCCTGCCAGGATGAAAGAGTCTCTACAAAAGGAAGTGTGGGAAGGAAGGGGGAGGAATATTAATCACACAGAGCCTGGGGGTGAAATACAGAGAAGTGCCAAGAGCAAAGAAAGAGGAAAACAAATTGCAGCCAGGCCTGGGGGCACACTCCTGTGATCCCAGCTACTTGGCAAGCTGGAGGAGGAGGACTGTAAGTTCTATGCCTGCCTAGGCTACAGTTCCAGGCTAGCCTGGGCAACTCAATATGATCCCGACTCAAAAAGTTCTAAAGGAAAGGAATGATTGGGGGTACAGCTCAGTGAGAGAGTACTTGCCATGTGTGTGTGGGGGGGGGGGGGGGGGGGGAGGGGTCTTAGGAGCCCTGTACTATAAGGAAGAAAAAAATCCACAGCCAGGTTAAGCTGGGATCTGTGTTGGCCTATGTAAAGTGAACTTGTGTCCCTCCTGAGTGGGAAATGTCCCTTTTTAATTCGTGTACATGATGTGACTGGCTGTGGAGGACCAGGTCCAGGATGTCCCTCCTCAGACAAAGCTCAGCCCTGCTGACTTTGGGACAGGGTGGCTGAATGCAGGAGCCGGCCCACCCCATTTTCATCAGAACCACCCCGGCTAAACTGATCTAACTTGAGTGGTCTTCTTTGATGAAAGTAAATACACTGAGCTTTAAAAATGAAACCAGGGTCAGGTCGTGGTGGTCTATTCCTTTAATCCTAGCACTCTGGAGTCAGGGGCAGGCCGATTTCTGAGCTGGAGGCCAGCCTGATCTACAAGAGAGTTCTAGGATAGCCAGGGCTTCACAGCAAAACCCTGTCTCTGGGGGGGAATTGGGTCTGGAGAAATTGCTCAATGGTTAAAAGCACCTGCTGTTCTTACACAGGACGCACATTCTATTCCCAGCACCAGTCTAGTGGCTCACAGCCATCTGTAACTCCAGTTCTAGGGGATTTGGTGCCCTCTTCTGGCCTCTGTGGCCACTGAGCACGCACACGATTCCTATGCATACAAGCAAGCAAAACATTCATTCATACATATAAAGCAAAAATAAATAAATCTTTAAAAAAAATAAAAATAAACAAACAAGCAAACAACAACAGCAAACACCCGGAAAGCCACTGAAGGCTTCGGTCTTCTGGAGTCCCAGTCTGTGTGTTGTTTGTTCACCATCCACTGTAGGATCACGGGAGGTTTCTATGGGGCAAGGGTACAATGCTTGCACTGAGATCTGCTGCAGAGTATTAGTGCTAAGAGGTCTCCTAGAAAAGACCCTCCCTCCCCCCCAAACACACACTCAGGAGAAAGAGAGTCAGACAAGAAGAACTTGGACCCTGATGGCCCCCTGAAGCGGAGTACAGGCTCTGGGACTCACCAGTGCCTTCTAGATGGAAGGGGACAGCAAAGTAAAGAGGAAGAGCTAATCGGGCTTGAAATGCTGTGAGCGGAATGGAGCAGCGCCTCTCTGCTCTAGACCCATGAGGCAGAGAACAGCCCTGAAGTGAAAGCCGGCCGCTCCTCAGCTCAATACAGAGGCCAGCTGGAGGTCAGCTCCTAAAGGCTCCAGAGCTAGAGTCAGGAGGCTGGGTCCAGACCACACACAGGCCGCTCGGAGGAGTCTTCAAACGGTGAAGGTGACCTTACGGGAACAAAAGGACCTGCCTCAGAAGCAAGGCCAGGGTCCGAGAAATAGCATACCAGTGGTTCACACCTCATGAGAGGCCCCGAGGACTGTGTCCTGGCAAACACAGGCTTTGAACACAGAGCGGACACAGATTGCGAACACAGAGCAGGGCGATGTTTCAGATGGAACTATGAGGCTACTGTCCTAAGAGGCAGGAGAAGGGCTCTTTCGTCACCTGGGTGACGAGGGGGGCTGCTCCCAAGACATCGTCCCCGCCTGGGCCTTGCCGGGTGAGTAGAACTGGAAAGGTTCCAGGCAGAGGAAGCGGTGTGAGCAGGAAGCAGAGGCAGAAAAACGGAAAGTGAATTAGAAGCCTGGCCAGCAAGACAAGGCTACACAGCGGAGAGGACGATCACAGGCAGATGCCTCTCCCAAAGCCGTCTCAGCCAGACGTCACGACGCCTCGCCCCGAGTCCCCTTAACAGCTCCTCTTCCATCCCTTGTAACGCAGAATGAGAATGGTGCCGGTGTCCACGTGCCTCTGACTGCTCGTGGGAAAAGAAAATCGTACTTGAAGCACAGAGGCGATGCCAGACAACGGTTTTCTAAAGCAGCACTAGCTCTTTCTGGGCAGTGGGATCACAAGGACCCTCTGCAGCACGCTGCGTCTTTTCAGGAGTCCCTGCAACCCTGAAGCTCCCCGTGGTCTCCCAAGGTTCACGACGCTCGAGAACAAACACTTGTGTCTTAGAAAAGCTAGAAACCCTTTACAGTTGGGGCTCACTTTAAACGACAGGGTCACGTATGGACTCGTCAACAGTAATCTCGGTTATTTTTATCATCATACAATGAAGTCAGGAGGCGGAGAAAGACTCAGCGTGACCCGAAGCCAGCGGAGGGTCAAGTTGCAAGTGCCTTTCCGCATGTGATCTGACCAGCCATCCTCATGGCGGGGAGGGGGTTGTGCCCCTTCCCATGCCAACCAGTACCAACAAGTGTCTTCAAGAAACCAACTCTCAGAGGGGCGTGTATTCTTGGCAAACTGAGCAGGAGCAAACCGAACACAATCTGTTCATAGAAAGTGGACGGCATCTCTAGGTATACTATGTGGTTTTTGGATGCGAACGTGTGAGCTTGGGGATGTCTCCCATTGGTGTGCACTAAACCTTTCGTCTTGGTGATAAGTGGACATCCTTTCTTCATGACTTCCTTCTGTGCCTGGCTAATTATTTGTGTGTGTGTGTGTGTGTGTGTGTGTGTGTGTGTGTGTGTGTGTGTGTCTGCCATATGTGTGTAGGCCCCCTTAGAAGCCAAAAGAGGGTGTCAAATCCCTAGGAACTGGAGTTACAGGCAGATGTCTGGTACCAGATGTCGGCGCTGGGAACTGAACTCACGTCCTCTGCAAGAGCATGGACTCTGCATGGACTGCAGACTCCTTAACTGGTTCTTATGAGGGCCACAGCACCATACCAATGATCTCATTTGACCTCTTTAAAGACCTGGTCTTTAAATACATTCATATTCTGAAGAACTTCATGTTAGGACTTCAATATACTGAAGGGCACACAAGTCAGTCCACAGAACTGCAAACAGTTTAACCAAGGACAGCACAATCACAGACTGGAATATCAGATAGTTGTTAGAAATAAGGCAGCCAAAGAAAGCCTATTTTAGAAGTTCTGGAATAATCTCCAAGATAAGTACATTATGAATAATGAAGAGCTCTATATTAAACAATGAAATACTGTGGCAAGGATGGAATAATACGCTTTCACTTGGCTTACCCATGCACGAGCCAGCATATGGGCCATCTTGGGATTTCCATGGGGTAGGGCAGGAAAGGCCATCTCAGAAAAAAAGAAAAAGAGGTCTAGAGAAACTAGGGGCTAGAAGTGGAAAAGTGGACGAATTTCCACTGTGATTGCTCATATACATGGGGAATTATTGATTAAATAATACTACACCATAGATATGATTTTTATTGTGGAATATTAAAAATTAAATTGAAGGTGTAGAAAGTTACATGAGCATGTTCAGGTTTGTTGGGTGAAGCTGTAGGTCAATAAGGAGTTTGCTTTGTCCTCCAGCATCTCCCCCACCCCCTGGCTGCTTCTTCACAAATACCTCTTCACAGAAGCTGTCTCCATGGCAGCTGGCCAGTGCTGCTGGGCTCCTTTGTAGCTCTGTTCAGGCTTGTGCGCTCTCTCTCTCTCTCTCTCTCTCTCTCTCTCTCTCTCTCTCTCTCTCACACACACACACACACACACACACACACAGAACCAGATCCAACTGCAGAAGTGGAATTTTCCAGAATCTTCGCGAACTTTGAGTAGCTGTGGCGCGCTGTCAGGTTATTTCCCACTGCCGAGATGAAGGCAGAGGGGAGGCGGTGAGAGAGAGAATCCATCACTCCAAACGCAGTGAAAATGAAGGCTGCACAGCAAATAGCCGAAAATCTCCCAAGTGTCATTCACGGTTCGAAAAGACTGTTTTTAGACAACATAATAATCCACTACAACATTTATTCCGTCGGCAAGATCGTTTCAGCACAATTTTACCTTTCCATCTTCGGCGGCGTGGGGTGATTTCTTTAGTAGTCATCCTTTGTCTTTCCCAAGTTTGGGGTTAAGATTAATCTAAACGCTGACGTGGGGAGGGAGGGGGATGAGGCTCCAGCAGCCGACAGAAGTGGGGGGGGGGGCTCTGGTGCCCTGGGGCTCTCAGGCAGTCTTGTTCTCAGCACGAACCTGTGCAGTTGACTAGGTCCAGTTCCAGGCCTAGCCCACCTCCCCTTCTCTGCCTCCCTTATATTAGGACCGTGGTGCTCAGCCTTCCCAACGCTGCGACCCTTTAATCCAGCTCCTCATGCTGTGGCCACCCCAACCATAAAATTATTTTCATTGCTACTTCATAATTGTCATTTTTCTACTGTTAGGAGTTGCAAATATCTGTGTTTTCCAACGGTCTTAGGTGACCCCCGTGAAAGGGTCTCTTAACACCCCTCCCAAAAGGAGTCAAGACCCACAGGTTGAGAACCGCGGCTTTCACAAAGCTTTGCTTGCCGACAGCAACATTGTTCCCTCACTAAGTAAAGATCCTTTTGCCTGTTTCACCCGCTACCAGCTAAACTTATTTTGGTATTTGGATGTCAAATCCCCAAGGAATGGCAGGTGAAACGCTTTAGACCGGGTAGGCAAGCCTTAGCACCTGGGTCTGCCATTCATTTGGGGACACTTTTTGCCTTCCCTCCCTTTCCTGCCCACAATGCACTCACTTGGTATCTTTTTGCAAACTAGAAAAGGGAGCACCCTGTGGCCATCTGGCTTGGAGCGCTTGCTGGAGGAAAGTGTCAGGTGCTGAGACAGCCCCGTGAGAGAGCTCAGAGTCCAGTAAACAGCGCCGCCCGCCCAATTGCTTTAGCAGCTGCTATCTCAGCCTGGGCCCCTGTGCGGACAAACTGATCAGCCTTCTGGCGCTGTCAGGGTCTCTATCCACCCAGGTCTACACAGCTAGATCCCAAACCGACTATGTGGAGCCTTCACACCACATCTGAGCTTCCTAGGGATGCATCTGTTTTTTGAAAGCAGCCGGGTTTTCCCATTCTTTGCACTGGATTTCGATCAGGCGAGCTTGCCTTATGATTCAAACCTTTCCCCTTAAGAGCTGAGACACAAAAGCCTCAGACTTGTACCTCACGCACCTGTCCCTGTCCCAAGTCAGAGTGCAGAAAAGACACCGAATCCTCGGTCAAAAGAGGAAGCTCCAGGAGGCCACATCTTCATGTCCCTCGCCTTCACAGCACCTCTCCACTGTGCCCACATCTCCACATCTCTTACTATCACACAGCCTCTCCCAGCCACATGCTGTGAGGTCCGCATCCCTTCCCAGCCTAGCTTCACACAGCTTCCTTCTCGCCTTTGTTCTCCGATCTTTGGAGTCTCCTTTGAAAAATTGATTTATATCATTTTTTTTTAGCATGATTGAAGAACTGACTACCTTTGAGATCTGAGTCATCTGACCTAAAGGTATTTATTCATCCTTTCTGTCAAGTGTGTGTGTGTGTGTGTGTGTGTGTGTGTGTGTGTGTGTGTGTATGTTCACCGTTCAGGCTAAGTCCAGGCAAACACTCCACCATGTCAAAAATCATGGTGAAATAGTTACAGGGTTCATCTCACTGTCAATACCAAACACTTGGTACAAATGAATGAGGCTCTCAAGCCCCGGGCTGGGTTAGAATGAAGACGAGAAGGAGCACAGGGCCTTTAAAGAAGATAAAATACTGGAGTGAGTTAGTAAGCTTTGAAATTAGAATAAAGGGGGAAGGACCTTTCCTTAGTTGCATTTAAAGTAGCACTGGACTCACGTTCATTTCATTATATCATCCTCCTTATATCTGGCCCCAGAGAAGAAGCTCACCCCCCCTCCTTGCCATCAAGCTTACTTTCGTTTTCCCGGATTCCCATTTTATCTCTATTTGTTTGAAGCGCCAGCTCATGGGTTCGTAGCTTTAGTCATTGGTCCTGGCTAATCTCACACCAGTTCCAGCCCTCTGATCCGAACTGATTTCCAGTCAGTAGGTCTTCACTGTTACATAACTCTGAACCGTGGGGAAGGCCGCTGACCTCCGCCCACATTCCCGCCGTTGTAGCACTTCCTTCGCGGTCTCTTTCTCATGTGAGGCACGAAGTCCACACACACAGCAAGGAGGTGGATCGCTTGCATGCAGGGCTCTGTCGAGGAGTCAGGGCATAGGGCACCCTGGTTGCTGACAACGGAGGCTGCCGGAGTCCAGAGGAGAGGGTGGGCAGGGAGCCGAGCGGAAGAGAAAGGAAAAGCTGTGCGGAGGCCTGGGGTGGAGGTGGACCTGGAGGGTGGTGTTGGAGAGGCAGGCAGAAAGGAGAAAGGACCCCTGCTCTGCCTGGTAGATCTTAGCTTCCTTTTCCAGCCCACCAGCCACTTCCCCCTCAGAAGTGCCTTTTCCCTTCTTTTAAGATGTCTTTATTTCTATTACTTAATTTAAAAAAAAAAAAAGGAAATATGAGATTTATGCAGGATTTGGCTGAATGAAAATCAACAACAAAGGACTCTTGAATTATTTATTTATTTATTTATTCATTCATTCGTTTGTTCATTCGTTCATTCGTTTATTCATTCATTCATTCATTTATTTATTTATTTATTTTGGTTTTTTGAGACAGGGTTCTTCTGTGTGTAGCCCTAGCTGTCTTGACCTGTCTCTGCCTCCCAAGCGCTGAGATTAAAGGCGTGCGCCACCACGGCCCGGCACTTAAATCCTGGATCTTAAGTATAGCTTCTTTTCCTCCGGGGATCACAGTCAAGCACCTCTCACGCTGCGAGCCTCTCACACTGAGTTCTGAGCAAAGACTGTGAGCAGAAGCAGAGTTTTCCCAAAGCAGTGTGGTTGTTAACACACTTCCCGTGTGCTGTTCCTTTCCTCCTTCTCATCCTCCTGATGAATGAAGTCCACTCTGAGGCTGAAGAGTTTCGGGTCATTTTTCACGGCAACTGACTTGAGACTAAAACAATATCTATCCCATCTCTTTGAATGTGTATTGGTGTTTTCCCTGTATGTATGCCTGTGTCCCACATGCGTGCCTGGTGAGGCCAGAAGAGGTCGTCAGATCCCCTGGTGGTGATCCACCATGTGGGTGCTGGGAATTGAACCCAGGCCCTCTGGAAGAGCAGGCTGTTTTCTAAACTGCTGAGTCGTCTCTCTAGCCCCTATCTCTGCCATCTCAGGAACAAACACAGGGAGTGGGGATGGGACAGAAAATAAAAAAGTTGAGTGCTTCATCTCAAGTTATTTTGTTTTACAAGGATATCAAACAAGACCTAAGACGAGCCTGGCAAATCCTTGTAATCTTAGCACTTAGGAGGTAGAGACGGAAGAATCAGGAGTTTTAGGCCAATCTCAGCTAAATAGAGCATGCAATCTATCCTGGGCTACATGAGATCTTGTCTCTAAAACAAGGCCTAAAGTCATCTGAAGGACAATAAAGAAGTTATTGACAAAGCTTCCAGCTTTAGCATGGACTAGAAATCTTTCCCATGGTTGTAAGAATTATTCAGACCAGCTCAGCTTAGGTCATGTGCCCACCTAGGAACCAATTAGAAAGGCCAGGAAATATGATGATGGCCCTGGTTATCTCTGGGAGGAGTAGAACATTTCATTCCAATACCAGGACACCAGAAGTGAAACAGCTCTTCACAAAGTGTACGGTTCCCCACGAAGAAATCAGAGTACCGCTCTTCTTTTTAATTTATTTATTCTGGTGTTATGTGCGTTGGTGTTTTACCTACATGGATGTCTGTATGGGGGTGTTGGATCCCCTGAAACTGGACTTACAGAAAATTGTGAGCTACAGTGTGGGTGTTGGGAATTGAACCCAGGTCCTCTGGGAGAGCAGTCGGTGCTCTTAAGCACTGAGCCATCTCCCCAGCCTCCAGAGTACCACTCCAAAGGAGGGGAAATGGATGTGGGATCCACACTCAGGAAAAGGGTTTTACTTTAGGTGCAGGACGAGCTGAACTCTTCGCTGGGACTCTGGAAATGGATTGAAACGGGCTGAGCAAGAGGCACTGGGGGCTGTCACTCATAAAAGAACTGCATCACGTACCAGAGACAGCAAGCTAATTAGGAAATCTGCCATGATACCTTTTTGCTGCCTCTGTAAATTCTTCCCTAGTAGACCAAAGCTCCTCTTTCAGTGCTCTCCTACCCAGTATTTCCCTGCTCTAGCCCTTCTCCAGCATCTTCAGCCAGAGCAGTGGGTCTCAACCTCCCTCATGCTGTGACTCTTTAATCCAGTTCCTCATGTTGTGCTGACCCCCACCATAAAATTATTTTGTTGCTACTTCATAATTATAATTTTGCTTCTGTTATGAATTGTAATATAAATATCTGGGTTTTTCTGATGGTTTTAGGTAACCCTGTAAAGGGTCGTTTGTCCCCAAAGGGGTCATGACCCACAGGTTGAGAACTGCTGAGTCAGACTCTAGACCAGACCCCAAACATCTTCATTTACCATGGCTTTATGTCCTAAGATGAAATCATGCAAATCTTCCAGTTTTATTCTTCTACTCAATATTGTATAGATTATTCTAAATTCTCTGGATGCCAATATCGATTTTAGAACCAACTTGTCAGTTTCTACTAAAATTTTGTTTTGAGGAAAAATACCATCTTTAGAAAATTTTTTATATGTTGCACAAATCCAAAGGTCCTGAGTTCAATTCCCAGCACCCACATGGTGGCTCACAACCATCTGTAATGTGATCTGGCACCCTCTTCTGTAGGGTATAATAAATAAATAAGTCTGAAAAAGAAAAAAAAGATAATAAAAAAAAAAAACCACGCCGGGCGATGGTGGCGCACGCCTTTAATCCCAGCACTCGGGAGGCAGAGGCAGGCGGATCTCTGTGAGTTTGAGGCCAGCCTGGTCTACAGAGCAAGATCCAGGAAAGGCGCAAAGCTACACAGAGAAACACTGTCTCAAAAAACAAAACAAAAACAACAACAACAAAATCCTAATTGGTCTTATAATAAAAACCCGGAGCCAGATATCAGGATAAAAGCTGAAAGATCAGAGAAGCTGAGCAAGTCACCACCCCTTTTACCTTACCAACTCCTCAGTCTGAAAGAGTGTGAATTTCTGTCTCCTCCCACCTTATATTCCTTACTCTGCCCAGCCATATCACTTCCTGTTCCAACCTTTCTAGTGCTGGGATTAAAGGTGTATGATCCCAAGTACTGGAATTAAAGGTGTGTGCCACCACTGTCTGGCTCTGTTTCTCTTTTAGACTGGATTAATCTCATGTAGCCAATGTGGCTTTGAACTCACAGGAATCCAGACAGATCTCTACTTGTGCCTCCCGAGTGCTAGGATTGACCTCTATGGCTAACTCTGTGGCCAGCTCCGCCACCTGATCTTCAGGCAAACTTTATATCCTAGATATATCACCTAATTTATATTTTATGTGTATGAGTGTTTTACCTGTGAGATATATATGTGTGTGTGTGTGTGTGTGTGTGTGTGTGTGTGTGTGTGTGTACCACTTGCATGCGTGGTATCCACAAAGTTCAAGAGAGGAAGGTGTTAGACCCCCTAGAACTGGAATTACAGATGTGAGTCACCATGTTGGGCCTCTGCAAGAACAAGTGCTCTTAATTACTGACCGTTCTCTCTATCTCTGAGAAATAATGTCTTATGAAATCAAGTTTCTTCAGCCCATGAGCATAGAATGCAATTAAGTCCTAAAGTTTCTCTCAGCAGTATTTTGTAGTTTTCAATGTTTGGGTCAAACATGTAATTTACTAAATTTAACTCTGTATATCTGTCTTAGTCAGGGTTTTTATTGCTGTACGGCAACTCTTTTTTTTTTAAATTATATTTATTTATTTGTTATGTATACAGTGTTCTGCCTGCATGTATGCCTGAACATCATAAGAGGGTACCAGATCTCATTACAGATGTTTGTGAGCCACCATGTGGTTGCTGGGAATTGAACTCTGAAAGAACAGCCCATGCTCTTAACCTCTGAGCCATCTCTCCAGCCCAGCCATGGCAACTCTTGTTGCTGGAGGGCTTCTCTCCAGGTTCCCCAAGCCCCGCAGTCCCACAACCCACGTATAAAATAATCACTCAGATGCTTATATCACTTATAAACTGTATGGCCATGGCAGGCTTCTTGCTAACTGTTCTTATATCTTAAATTAACCCATTTTTATAAATCTATACCTTGCCACGTGGCTGGTGGCTTACTGGCGTCTTTACATGCTGCTTATCCTGGCGGTGGCTGCAGTGTCTCCCCCTTTCTTCCTGTTTCCCCAATTCTCCTCTCTCCTTGTCCTGCCTATGCTTCCTGCCTGGTCACTGGCCATCAGTGTTTTATTTATATAGGGTGATATCCACAGCACTTCCCCTTTTCTTCTTCTTTTTTTTTTAAAGGAAGGTTTTAACTTTAACATGGTAATATTACATATAACAAAACAATTATCAAGCAAGAATTACAGTTACAATATTAAAGAAGATGTCCTATCTATCTTATATTTGTGAGTTTAAGGTTTTATATCTAACTTATCTTTTATCATAATTGAGGAAATTACAACTATCTAATCTTTAACCACATCAAAGACCTGAAAAGGAACATAATGGTACCTGAGAAATGGTAGATGGATGCAACTTTTGGGAATCTTGCAAGAGTAGACCAAGACAGCTGGCAGCCTGGACAGTCACCTAATGTTTCTCAGCATTGTTGGTGCATTCAAATTGGCTACAGGCCTAGAGTATCTGACAGACCATTTTCAGAAGCAGGAATTCTGAAAGACCATCTTACCCTGTCTTGGCAGAGTACAGTGGTCGCTTTCCTTGTGTCCTGTTTGTCCAGAAAGGACAGCATTGCATTTGTACTGTCAGCCATCAAGGCAAGGGCAGTTCTTTGCCCAGTAGGCCATTTTGTGCCAAGAAGACAAACTTCCAAATGGAAATGTCTTAGAAGCCCAACATTCTCTCCGGATCAAATTGGTGTAGCCAGGAGCAGCCCGGCTAGCTCAGTCAGTAGAGCATCGGACTCTTAATCCCAGGGTCGTGGGTTTGTGCCCCACATTGGGCGCCATTTGTTGCTGGAGAGCTTCTCTCGAGGTTCCACCTAGTCCCGCAGTCCCACAATCCACATATAGAATAATCACTCAGATGCTTATATTACTTATAAACTGTATGGCCGTGGCAGGCTTCTTGCTAACTGTTCTTATATCTTAAATTAACCCATTTTTATAAATCTATACCTTGCCACGTGGCTGGTGGCTTACCAGCGTCTTTACATGCTGCTTGTCCTGGCGGTGGCTGCAGTGTCTCCACCCTTCTTCCTGTTTCCCCAGTTCTCCTCTCTCCTTGTCCCGCCTATACTTCCTGTCTTGTCACTGGCCATCAGTGTTTTATTTATATAGGGTGATATCCACAGCAACTCTTATAAGGAAAATATTTAATTGGGGCAGAGTGGAGTCCCACAAAGGTTTCCTAGTGAGATCTGAGCTTGCCCCCAGTGGGGCTGCATTAGAGGATTTCTTGACCGTGTGCATGGTTTCCAGATGATGGGAAGGGTCTACACTTGACTGACCTAGGGCGAGATCTTTCACTCCACTCCTTGGTATTCCTATAAAAGGCCTTTTAGAAGAGACAGAAGAGGCCAGTGGATAATGATCCAGGCCCTCCCGAGACTATCCTGTGTTCCTGTCTGTTTCTCTCACCTCTATCCTTCTGTCTAAATATTCCTCACTCCTTCCTCCTCAGAGTACCCTGGAGAAAAAGTGGGAGGGCGCCTCTCACAGAGAAATGGGTAGGCCTCCCCACAGATGGTACCTGAACAAGGACCAGGGACTTGGTGAAAGGGGGGTTGGGGATCCCGTAGGAAGCAGTTGGGCATGTCCAGTTTTGTAGTATAATGAAGATGGGGGTATTCTGTTTCCCGGAGTGTAGATAAAGTAAGGCAGCTGAAAGAAATGCCAAAGTTAAAAGTGAGGCTGCAGCGAATATCTCTCTATCCAGGTTTCTCTCTCTCTCTCTCTCTCTCTCTCTCTCTCTCTCTCTCTCTCTTAATTTCTATCTACAAAAATTTAGAAAAAAAATTAAGGTAGAATACAGGAATATAGTGTAAGAAAAAACAGGATAAGGTATTGCATAATAAAAAATTTAGGATAAGAAAAGCAACAAGGCAGAGGAGCTATGTTCTTGGTTTTCCAACTATGGGACTATGAACACAAACTCCTGGGGAAGAATCTGAGTCGTGAAAAAAACACCTTGAGGAAAACAGGCAAAAAAAAAAATATATTCCTGTGGAAGCTTTTGGCCTGTGCATAGATTAGCTTTAAGCCCTGAGCGGCAAGGGAAAATATTTTTCCCTGAGGCAGACAAGGGAGGAATTGAAAGACTTAAAAAACTTAGTAATCTTTCTCTCAAAAACTGAAAGCTTTTCGGGTCTTTCCTTCTCAGATTTCTTTTCTCCCTATAAGGGCAAAATTAGATTCACTTGGAAATAACATCTATCAGAATGGGGAAATCACCTGTAATTGCCCTAGAAAAAAAAAAAAACAAACAAACAAAACCTCTTGAAACATGGCAAATCCTCTCTCCTAGTCCTGTCTCCCCTTCAAGCAAATATTAGAAAAACAGAATCCCCTGTAGCACAGCCTATGCCTGAGAGAATACAGGCAGAAAGCTGAACAGGGGCAGTTTCCCCCCAGGGTGGAGCCACAGCAAAGGTGGTGTAGGACCCAGGGAAGGGCTGCTGGTGTCGAGGAAGTAGTGTAGGCTTTGGTATCCTCCCTGCAATGAAAAAAGCAGAGTCTGATTTTCTAGCAGTAGCTGCAATACAGGAAAAGCTAAGGCAAAACTGGGCTGTACAGAACCAGGGATACAAGTCCCTACCCCCAGAACAGGAAAGCAGTTAGCAGAGGAACTGAGCTGTGGCCGAAGCATCAACAACTCTGCATCTTGGGGGAGGGGACAAGAGGGGACAAGTAGAAGATCTATCGTGGGAAAAATCTCTCTGAAAAGGCTGAAGTGACTTTTATTTCAAGCACTTTCATTTTCTTTCACTGACCCGGTAAGGCAGGAGAGCAACCAAGCATCCATCCATGAGTGCATGCGGGCAGACGCAACCCACTCTGGGAACAATGTCAGGTGAAGGAAATACATCTGCCAATGCCAGCTCAGGGAGAACAGAAATCTCCTGTGGCAAAAAAGCGAAATCTTGGTTTCAGTACAAACACAGATCATGTAAACAGGAACCAGGAGTGCAGCCGCCGCCATTGGTTGCAGCTGGACCTGAAAGGCAGCTAGGGGAATGTAGTTCATAAAATTGGGGCAGCATAGGCAAGCAAGCCCAGAGAAAAGGCAGACTGGGACAAAAACTTTCAAACGCTGCCCAAAAATCTCTGCTTTTTCAGCTCAAAATATTGCTTTTTTCCCAAGCGCTGCTAGAAAGCTCAGCTTTAACTTCCCAAAAATGAGAAACAGGTGATGCTTGTCAGGAGGCAATTAAAATGCTAATGATGCTTCTCAAGTAATTTTGAATTGGAGAAATTATTTGCCTTTTAAACAGCAGCCTGCAGTGAGTGATTCCTCTGCAAATCTAATGGGGGGAACAAGGAAGCATCTATTCAGAAAGGAGTAACTGTTTTGTAGATGGGGACCAAACTCCAGAAAATCTAGCTGTCTTATAAAATAGAGTCACTTCACTTGAAAGTTCCTGATAAGAAAATAATGATAAATTAGAAAATGCTTAGTGAATGCACTGATGTTTGTGAGAATAGGAAAAATGTGCCAAGTACTGAAGGTTGAAAAGTTACAACTATAGTCTGAGCTGAATGATTCATGATCAGAGTGGATCACAGCAACTAGTGAAATGGCATCAGGGATTGAGAAGCCAGTGAATGAAGTGAAAATACTAAATCATGAAAATATCCTTCCTCAAAGTGAGCTAATAAAAGCTGTGTTTCATAAATAAAACAACACATCTATGTTCTTGACTCCTTTGGACAGTAGCAGTTTCTGTGAATAAATAACCTTGTCAGAAACATTGAGCTAATAAAAATCTATCAAAGACAAGACATCGTTGAAAGAGTTCATGGCAATCTAAAAAAGCAGCTTTAAAAAATTAAGAAAGGGGAAAATTGTACTATTCCCAAATGAAGCTTGCTGGCTATCCACAGGAGTCTCTTATCAAAGTTGACCATGAACTCTGGACTTTAGAAATGAAGCCCATTCACCTACAATATTAACTGTTGTAACTCGTGATTTGCAAACTCTCTGTCTTGTTGAAAGATCTCTGTTAAGAGATCTCTTCTAGATGTTTGCTAAAGTCTATAAAGTAGTCCTATAGAGTTTGCTTTTGACTGTAAGTTCTGTTAAGAGATTCTTCTAGATATTTACTAAAATTTGTAAAATAGTTCTATAGAGTTTCCTTTTGAATATAAGTTTGTAAAAAGTGTAAATATGTATAGTGATATTCATGCTACTTGTAAATATGTTGAATATAAGTTTGTCAAGTGTAAATGTTGAATGTAAGTTTGTAAAAAGTATAAATATGTACTAGAATTATTTTTATTACTCCACCAATATCTGTTTAGTGTAGACAAATTAGGTAACATTAATTTTTAAAGGACAAATCAAACCAATCACATTAGAAGCATCTTGAAGTTTTTATTGCTCTTTTACCTTTAGATATATTTGAACACTTTTTATGATAGCTCAAAATATAATTTCATGGTCTCAGTGGCCCCTAGAGAACTTAAGTGAAGGTGTCATAATTAGGGGAGCTTTTATGTCTTCTTCCTCAAAGTTTCCACTCCTCATCTGTTTCTGTTTAGAAAGGGGTAGTCCTCCCGCAATCGAGTTAGTTTGTACAGAAATTCTACTGCTGTAATAGAGACACATGTATATATGAGCTACTTAAACAGCTAAAAGTGTCTTTATAATTAGCATGGGTTTTTTGTTTACTTGAGTGGATACTTTGAAGTGTTTTGAAATAACTATTTTCTCCTGACAATCAAAATAGTCTCTTGAAAATTTTATTGAACATCTGTTAGGAGAGAGTTTTGATTTAGAAAAAGGCTTGGTGCAGCTAAGACTGCTGTAGTCACCTTAGACCTATTCCAAAATGGATATTCCACCTTAATTATCCTCTACTCCTTTACTGGGAGGTGTGGCAGTTATGGAGATCACTGTGGATGTTTGCAAGCTCTTAGTAGGGACCTGGGTCAGAGCTGAGTTAAGCTCTGTACCCCCTCTTGCCAGAGGCTGGTAGCCAAAGATTGTCAACTTTCTTCTTGATAGCTTCCTGGATGTATATATATAAAATTAATCAAGAAGGATGACCTAAGATAGGCACAATCTATCTGAAGGGCCTGGGGGGCCCTTTGTTATATCAAGAAGGGGGAGTTGTGGAGGCCCACAAGGTTTCCTAATGAGATCTGAGCTTGCTTTACCCAGCAGAGCTGCATTAGAGGATTGCTTGACCACGTATGTGGTTACCAGATGAGGTGATTGGAAAGGGTCTGTACTTGTCTGTGCTATGGGGAGGTCTTTTGCTCTACCCCTTGGCATTCCTATAAAAGGCCCGTTAGAAGAGACATAAGAGGCTGGTGGATAATGATTCAGGCCCTCCTGAGGCTATCCTGTGTTTCTATCTGTTTCTCTCCCCTCTATACTTCTATCTAAATATTTCTCACTCCTCCTTCCTCAAGAGTACCCTGGAGAGTGGAGAGAAAGTGGGAGTGGGCTTCCCACAGGAAAATGGGTAGGTCCTCCCATAGAGTGGCTCACTTATAATTTCAGAGGTTCAGTCCATTATCATGGCAGGGAAAATGATAGCATGCAGGCAGATGTGGTGCTGTAGCAGCTGAGAGTGCTACATCTTGTAGGCAACAGGAAGATGACTGAGACACTGAGCAGTATCCTGAGCATATATGAGACCTCAAAGCCTGCCCCTGCAGTGACATACTTCCTCCAACAAGGCCACCCCACTCCAACAAAGCCACACCTCCTAATAGTGCCACTCTCTATGAGATTATGAGGAGCATCACATTCAAACTACCACAGTATCTCATATTTTTATATAAAAATGGCATTTTAAGAATTCTATTAACATATGTTAGCTATATGTATTAATGGGGTTCATCTTGACATTTCACACATATGCATTTTGTTCATATTCCCCCCATTACTCCCTCCCTCACCCTTGACTCCTGCTGATTCCTGACTCTTCCCAACTAGTCATTCTACCATGTGTATGTGTGCATGTGTGTGTACGTATGTGTGTGTGTGTGTGTGTGTGTATGACCCCCGTGCATTTAATTAGCATTGCTTACATAGTTATGATGGAGAAGGTATTTACAGGCCTACAAGCAACCTACCAATGTCTATGACACTGAAGAAAATGTCTTCCCTTTCTCCAACAAGTAAGCAGTGGTTTTGCTTTGGGGAGTTTGGGGGTTTGTTTGTTGCAGTGTTTGTTTGAGACAGGGTTTACCTATGTAGCCCTGGCTGCCCTGGAACTTGCTCTGTAGACCAGGATGGCCTCAAACTCAGAGATTCTTCTGGCTTTGCCTCCCAAGTGCTGGGATTAAAGGTGTGGGCTACCACCACCAGGCACAAACGGTGTTTTTTAATGTTATATTTCTGAAGAGTATCATGTAGAAACAGAATTGATTGTTACATGTTGACCTTATTTCCTGCAACCTTGTTAAACAGGATGTAAAATGTCAGTCACTTTGGGAACATTTTAGCAAACCCACAGCTAATAATATGGCTCAGCAAGTCCACTTTTAAGAAATGAAAACATATCCCTATAAAGACTGGTATGCAAATTTTCATAACAGCTTCTTTCATACCAGTTAGAACTGGAAATAACCCAAACATCAATCAACAGGTAAACAAATAGAAATATGCCCATGCAAAAGAATCACCACTTAGCCACTGTGGTGGTTTGAATGAGAATGGCCTCCATAGGCTCACATATTTGAATTGCTTGGTCCTCAGTTGGTAGAACTGTTTGGGAAGGATTGGGAGGCGTGGCCTTGTTGGAGGAGGTGGGTCACTAGGGGTGGGCTTTGATATTTCAAAAGCCCACACCATTCCCAGTTGACTCTGTCTTCCTCCTATGGATAAAGACTCTTAGCTACTGCTCCAGTGCCTGCCTGCCTGCCAGCTGCCATGCTCCCCACCATGATGTCATAGACTCTAACCCTCTGGAACCATGAGCCCCCAAATTAAAAGTTTTCTTTCACAAGCTGCCTTGATCATTGGTACTAGAAAAATAACTAAGTCAGCCATAAAAAAAGAACTGAACAAATAGAATGCAATGAGATGGCCATTATCTCAAAAGCATGATTCTGAGGATGAGGGTCCAGACATGAGAGGACAAGAGTCTGTTCATATAGAGTTCTAGGGGCGTCCGTTTCAATATATCATGGCAGAAAGCAGAGCAGTGCTTGCCTGGAACAAAAGAGAAGGAGGCAAAAGAAAAGGTCACAGTGAACATCAACAGTCTGTGTCTTGATGATGGTGGTCATGGGGCACTTCACCTAGGCCAAAACTCACTGACCTATGCATCAAAATGAGCAAATTAATTTCCTATATGTTTTACCTCAAAAACCCTCAAACCTTCTCAGGCTACCTTTTAGGAAGCAAGAGGTATGTGTCCAAGAAGCAACTGAACTTCAAATAAGACAGAAAAGGGATGGAACTTTCCATACCTCCACGACATCTTAGTCTGTAGATACAACACTATGTAACAAACAGATTGTTTTCCTAACAAAACAGTGGCTAAGGGGAACGGGAGCACTATTTGGCATTTTGTTCGTTTTGTTTGAGACAGGGTCTCTCTGTGTAGCTCTGGCTGTCCTGGAACTCACTCCGTGGACCAGGCTGACCTTGAACTCACAGAGATCCACCTGCCTCTGCTTCCTGAGTGCTGGGATTAAAGGTGTCCGCCACCACTCCTGGTGCTATTCAGTATTTTAAAAGTAGCTAGCGTGCAGTCGATAACATACCCTCTTTTATTTAAAAAAAAAAAAAATATTTTATTTAAAATTGTACATGGCACCTGAGTGCTTGTGCCCCGGGGGCATCAGACCCCCTGGAGCTAGAGTTAAAAGCACTTGTAAGTCAGCTGATATGAGTCCTGGGAACAGAACCGGGCCCTATTAATCACTGAGCCATCACTCCAGTCCCTCACTTTATTTTAATTAAATTTAAATTACTCCATGTGCCCAGGGAAACCACGGTGAACAGCACAGCAAGGATGGGAAAGATACACTCCGACGTCTCCATGGGCCCAGTACCTAATCTTAGGCCTGGTAATAAAGACAGAAAAGGACAAAAATAAAATGCAAATAACCCCACAGTGGTGTCGCAGCACTAAGTAGTGTAAGGAAAACGACACGACATCATGACATGATGCGAGCCAGCAAACCCAAAAGCCAAGTCCCCACTTGGTCACTTGGCTCCTCTTCTGTTCGGATGCGGCCTGCCTGTGTTCCCGGCAGGCTTTGCTGCTGTGATGGAGCCTGAATGGGAGAGTGCGAGGGAGAATACCAATCGATACTTGCAAAGCACTGTGCATTCCGGAGGTACCAGACTAAACTGGGCTGGGGGGAGGCCGCGCTCACACACCTCCGGTTCCATTTCGGCTTTGACATGCTAATCCTGCAATCCCTACAGAGCAGAGCCACCTGCGCCTTATAAACCTTTTGATTTACATACACACGTGTGACCTTTCCCGTCCTGGGGCCACTTTAGCAGTATTGACCGCTGACTTTCAAGGAAAAGGCGCTTAGCAACTGCATAGGAAATGAAGCTTGCCCCCTTCGATGTTGGTGGCCTGCAAGGATAAAAGCGGTAGGGGCGAATGAAAGCAGATCCGCCGTGAACAACCGAAATGGATCCAGGAACAGGACCGGGAGTCCTCACTTGCACCCTGCATGGTTCCCAAGTTGCTCTGATCTCTCCAGTCACCTCTCGCTCCTCCCTCCGCTGCTGTCTTTTGTCTTTGCAAGCCGGGGGAGACCGACAATAGATTATTAACTGTGCATGCAGGTGTTATTGAAGAGACCAATTTGTGAACAATGGCCCTTCCCACGTTGTCCAAACAGAAAGATTGTTCCGCAGCTGTTATTTGCAGAACCTGTCAGCGTTCTCAACGCTGCTAACGGCGGCGCCAGCTGTCCTAGAGCGCGGCTCTCCCGGCGGCACCGCCCACTGCTGACAGCGCTGCCGGGGTCTCGCTGCGCAGCTGCCCACCGCTGGCCGCACTCCATGCCCCGCTGCCGAGCGCCCGCGCCGGACCCGGCTCCCCGCCTTCCTCACAACAGCTCCAAAACTCTCTCCTGGAAGCATCCTTCTAGTTCCCACATCCCCGAGACGTGAAAACAGAATCCAGAGAGCGGCTTGGGAAGCCTAATGCCTTGAGAGTTTGAAGGACAGATATTCGTGCAGACATGATGTAAAATGTGTGGCCCAGATGCCAGGTTCGGATCTTCTCTGTGGGATCTAAGTGCAGTCGTCTTGAACCCACCAATTCTGCACTCGAGGGATGTTTCAGATTTTCTCCCGGGACTGCTTTCATTCCCTCACCTACCCTAAGGTAGAGTGCAACCCTTTCAGTGCGTCCCTAAATAAAGCATCTGCTAGAGTATGCTGTAAAGTCTTCCACCGGAAGGGGACACTTTTCGTCCGCATCCAACCCCTATGAGCTTGTTTCATTCTAGAGAACTCTGACTTCTTCGTGTGTGTGTCTCACCCCCTAACACACACACACACACACACACACACACACACACACACACACACACGCGCGCACACACGCCTTTAATACCATTGGCAGTTCTCTACTCTCTAGTCCGCAGGCCCTTCCTCCAAGCCTCCCTAGCCAGGTCCTACCAACCGCTTCCAAGTGGCAGGACTCCCTCTCCTTCAAGGAAGAGGCTCTATTTTATTCCTGGTACAAAGACCTTCAGTTCCAGGGGTGTCCTGCTGGCGCCAGAATGTCTGCTGGGCTGCCAGCTTCTCAAAAACCTCACTGGCCTTCTGCACTCCCCTTTTCTCATTTTGAGATGACTCCCCTACAGAGGCGGTGAGTTTCCCAAGGACTAGAAAAAAGTCCATTGGCGCTTTCTGTCCTGAGTTTCCAACAATGACCTGAAAACCATCCACAGTTGGAGCTTGCCCCGTGGTCTTAGTGCTATTCCTATACAAATTTCATTCAAACGGCCATAAGCTTTCCCAAATCCCCCAAACAGGGACCACAGCCTTAGTCTCCAGCCTGCCCTGGGATTTGTGTGCCAAATTCAAGTCTACAGACACGAGCCGATAACATTCTGTAGGCTACAGTACCGTCCACCTTATACTAGAGTCTCAGTTGAGAATGTACATTTTTGTTTTGTTTTGTTTTTTCAGACAGTTTCTTGTTTTTTTTCTAGCTCATTCAGCCAGGCTGACTCACGAGATCCGCCTGCTCTGCCTCGAGTGCTGGATAAAGCTGCGCCCAACCCCGTGAGAATGTACATTTTTTTCACACACGAATTTCTAAGACTTCTGCCTCCTTCAAGTACAGAGACATAAAAAGATATTCAAGCCCTCTTCTTAACCCCATTTTAGGCTGATGGTGACATTCTAAAATGATCAATCATATCCTTTCTGAAGTAACCTTAGGTCTCCTTTCCTAATTTGCGATGAAAGAAAATGTGTATATTAAAAGCATTCTACAATTCCTTGTCTCTTTACTTTTAACAAAGAAAAGAAATGATAACCATTCTAAAAAGAAAATATTAACCCTCAACTTAGCAACCCCTAGTTGATTTTGGAATATTTATTAACAGTCTGAAGGAAAAACAGATAATGTGGACAAAGTTCTTCTCAACATCCTAAAGAGTACTCTGAGAACTCAAGAGATTGTAGTTTCTCAGGATTCCTGAGAATTATGTCCACCGCCCCCGCATTTCCCCAAAGCCGGGGCAGCAATATAGATCCACACAGGACTGCACTTCCTGAACACAGCATTATTTCAGATGCAAGTTGATCCACTCCAGGGTACAGTCGCTCACACGCAGCAAGCCTGTGCCTGCATTAAGATGGGTAAGTGGCTGCCGGCCCAGCCCAGGCGCTGTCTCCCAGCAGAATTAGAATGCCACAGGCCATAGGGATGAGAGTGTCGCTGAATGTTAACAAGCTGGTGGAAGACACTTACCTCGGTGCCACATTAGGCTGGGGAGCAAACTGAACACCACACAAATATTTACCTTCAGGGACCTTTGAGAGACCTCTGGGGGAAGGAGAATAAATCTGCCCACGTGTTCACTCATAATGATTCCCAACAGCCCCACCAGAATACAAGCCTAGCATGTCATTAAGCAGGCGTCTTCAGTGGCTGCTGAGCTGTGTAAATACATTATAAATAAGGCCACAGATCCGCTTTGCTGGCAGGGTGGAGGTGTAGCATCTGGATACACGATCCTTGTCTCCCAAATGGATTCCTTCTCTGGAGGCCCAGAAAGCAAGGAGTTTGCCGGAGGATCGTATTTCTCCTTCTCATGAGTCATTTAGAAAGAAACTTCTAATCTGAAAGCATATATGCTCACTTTTACGGTTTGGAGAAGGAGAAAGAAATGAAAACGATTTGATTTAGCTCTCTCCACACCGATTTACCCAAGGAAAGCACTGGGATTAGTAAACCCAGCGACAGCCATTGAACTGAATGAAAAATGAGTTTCCTCACCAGGCTGCAGCAGCCGGGCTACCTCGGGGCTCTCTGTCGGACCCTAAGAAGGAAAAGTGCATGACCTCACGTTGACCTCTGAACATCCTTGGTGCCCTGCACGGTCCCAGGCAATGCCGATGCGTTGAACAGGCTTGCCTTGGCAAAGCCTCCGGTTACACACACTCCTGCCACACAGTGCTTTGGCACAAGGAAATGGCTCTCCAGGCTGAAGACTCTCTGTGTCATTAGTTTCTCTCCCTTCTCTTCCCAGCTCACCAACAGCCTCAGCAGGGAGAGGCCAGCCACGCCTCAAAAAACACAAGTGTCCTTTTAAGTATATTGGACTCTTAAACTTACTAGTCACCAAGGGATAGACGCCAGCCAAGAAGGGATGCCGACATGAATTTGGGGCAAGGTGGGAGAGGAGAGGCACCCACGCCGCCAGTGAGTGGGGAAAAGAAAATTTCTCCTTTCCCCGAAATGGCTTAGTCAGCTGGGAAGGAGTCTGATCGCCTCGCCACGCTTCTCCGGAGCCTTCCGCCTCCTCTGCCTTCGTAAAGCCCAAGTCCCACGAGCACCCTTTGCTACCCGCTGGAGGAGGGCAGAGGCCTTCATACAGGATAACAGGATCTCAACAACAGCGGAAGCAGAAAGGAACTCAGATCTGAGCCGAGAACCAGGACCAGGATACCCAAGGGGCAGGTGGGCAGAGGGCGGGCAATGTCTCCCAGGCGGGAAGAATTCCTTCTGTGCATGGTGGGTCCTCTGTGTATGGCACCTAATTTGTCCATATTGAGAGAAGACATTGTTCCGAGGGGAAACACCACGTGGCGATGCCAGGGAGAGCTTGCAGGTGGGATGGGGGATTGGCCCGTTCTCTCTGTGAAGGCCCTTCACCTTCCACCTTTTAGAGAGTCCGCGGCAGGCAATGGCTTGCTCCCTGCCAGCCCTCAAATGCCACCTCACGGAAAGACCTCGCAGGGAGGCTCCTTCTAGCCTCTGCCTGTTCCTCCATGTCACCGCTGCTGCTGCTCACATCCAGTCGTGCTGATGTGATTGGACCAGGACGGCTGTGAAAATAGACGATGAAAAGGGGGAGAAAAACTCCCGAGAGTCTCCACATTCAATCACACCCTCCCCAGCCTGGAGGCTCCTAGCAACAGCCCTCCCGTTAGCATGATTTACAGCTGGCTTATTAACCAAACCCCACCACTTCTGGCTTGTATTTGGGCCCCGATACAAAGGAATGAGTAAAAGCTGTTTTCTCCACAGCGGTATCTCGCCTCCTTGGCAGGTGGCAGAGGGTGATGTATAGGAGAGCTGGCATCTCCTCCTCCTCCACCTCCTCCTCCTCCTTGGAAAGGAATTCAGCACACAACACCCCTGTCAGCCAACCTACCAGCCAACTGACTCTCTGGGGGCAGCGGCAAGGCTGGTTCCAGCTGCCTAGAAGAGGAACAAGCCCCACGTGGCTGAGGACCCCGCGCCAGCTCTGTCCTCTCCTGGGGTTCCAGTTCCCACCCAGGCAGCCTCTGCATCGATGCTCCCAGCCCTCAAAACTCCTCCCTCATCCTTATGTGTAATCAATTACCGTAAGAATGTCATTGGAACGTTCTCCTACTGCCTTCTCTAAAAGCCCATCAGTCCATTAACGCGGCCCACCATCCGTCACTATTTTCCTTTATTGCAGTACATACATCAGCATATTCTCCTGGATGCAGAGCTATCGCTATGCTAATAGAGCCTTTTTCCCCCCCTAAATGATGAAGCTTCTAGAACAGTTTCTTGTTTCCCCTATCTGTGCTCTCACAGAAACAAAATCGGACGGTGTCTAGAGGGAGCAGTTGGTGGCACAGAGCTCCTCCAGCACTTTCCATCATCTGGCCCATGGACGGCCCTAATATTACCATGCAGAGGTCTGGGGCTGCAAGCTGATCAGGAGAACAGAGACCGGTCAGGAGCTGGCTTTTCAGAGCAAGCATGCTACACTTTCTCGGATGTGCTGTTACCATACAGAGGTTTTAAGAAGGAGCGGATGAAACCAGAGTACCAAGTTCCTACCCTACCTTAGGGCTGCATCCACCTGTCAGGGTGCTAAGAAACCCCCGGAACCATCTAGAAGGAGCCTCAAGAGCCAATCAGCCTGCTCTCTAGTGTCAAAAAGAAAGCATTAAACGCTCCCATTTGCATTAGCTCGAGGCAAGATTGAAAGGATACACGTGGTCATGGGGGTGGTGCAGAGTAAACAATATTAGCATGCTGATAGACATTAAGCAATATCATTATCTCGGTCTTGTGCCAGATAACTTACTCTCTAAAAGCCTTGAATGGTTTCTCTCAGGTGCCTTCAGCACAGCCCTGAGAAGTGTCACTGTTAACCCCATTTTAAAGACAAAGAAACAGAGTCCCAGTTCTGTGGTCCCATAAGAGCAAGTGCTGGCCGCAAGCTTTGAAGCCAGGTCGAGCCAACTGCCATGTTTCCCTTCTAACAGTCAGCCCTGTGAGTACCCTGGCACTTGCAACCTGATTCTAACACAGGTCACCAAAGTCCCGTGGAACAAGGGTTGTCAAATTTAGCCAAAATGAAACAGAACCCCAACTAATTCGAATTTCAGATAATAATGAACAACTTTTTGAAACGTGTACATCTCATGCAGTATCTACAAATAATTATGCTAAAATATTATTGGTTTAAGTGGAATATAGGCTTAACCAAAGTCTCCTATTTTACCTGGGACTCCTAATGTAGCATTATTCCCTTAAGAAAACCAGCCAGCTAGTAAAGGTTAGAAACTATCTCAGGAATGATGGTAGAATTTATCCAAGTCGTCTGGTCTCCAAATTAAGACCCAGAGGATCTGTGCTGGTTGGTTCTTGTTGTTGATGTTTTATCAGCTTGACATAACATTTAGGAAGAGGGAATCTCAACTGAGAAAATATCTCATCAGGCTGCCCAGGAAGCAGGTCTGAGGTGTGTTTGTTTTTTGTTTTTTAATGTGGGAGGGCCCAGCCCACTGTGGGTGGTGTCACCACTGGGCAGGTGGTCCTGAATTGTATTTTAAAAAGCAGGCTGAGCAAGCCGGGAAGAGCAAGCCAGTAAGCAGGACTCCTTCCTGGCTTCCGCTTCAGTTCCCGCCTCCAGGTTCCTGCCCTGGCCTCCCTCAATGGACTGTGACTCCAGATATGTAAACCAAATCAACCCGGTCCTCCCCACGCTGCTTCTGGTCATCATCTTTATCACAACAATGGAAAGCAAACTAAGGCAGGATCTTCTGTGGGGGACCTGGACAGCCACAACACTGGAAATGCCCTAAAAAAACTGGTGCATCCCTGCCACCCTGGTCTTAGGGCTGCACATACACAGCTCTTTTCTCGGCTCCCTTTCATGATGTGTCCCCATGTCACATCCTCCTCTGCCAGAGGCAGGAAACTCCTTCCTGCTCCCACCCTGCCGTCTATTTTAAACAAAGGAACTAAGAATCTCTCTCATCTGGGAGAGCAGAGGGGGGAAATGGCAGTTATATAGCCCCACCACCACCAGAAAAAAAAAAATTACACTGGATGCCAGAACAAGTTCACACTGGTAAACACCAGCTCTGGCCAATGCGTTCATTTTTCATGTGTGAGCATGCTCTGACATCTAGATGCCATTTCAAACTGAGAATTGGAGAGAGCGGTGACCAGGCTTTCCTGGCACTAAATTCTCTCCCTTCCTTCCTCCTCTGCAGAGGAACAAGCATCACAGTTTCCACCTCACCTTTTGTGAGCACCCCACTGCTCTGACCAGTAGAGCAATAACCCTAGCCAGAAAGTTCCTCAGGCAGTTCTGAAACCAAACTCCATGACCTCTCCTACCTGGCTCCCATCTCTAAGTTATCGGGGTAACACACACAGACACACACACATGCACGCACACGCGCACGTACGCACACGTGACAAAACCTGCTCTTCTCAGAACCTAGCATTCTGACCCCAGCTTACTCTAGACAAGCCAAAAGCCGCAGGCTACCCCACACGTGTAAGGCAGCATCCCCTTCCAGTTTCAGTATCGTCTGGTTTGGCCAGTCTGAGCTCTGGGGATCAGAGAAGGGTTTTGGAGCCTTGGCTAACCCTGAGGGCAGTTACTGTGGCTCATGTCTACACCCAGGACCAGGAATTCTCACAGGGAAAGCCTGCCTTCCCCCCACAAAAAGGAGCCAAGTACAGAATGTCCAGGAAGACAGTTCAAGTGCATTTAATAGTATGCTAATTTATGTTTTCATATTTGAGTAATATAAACAATAGGCACTAAATGCCTATTGCTTTTCCATTACAGAAGAAAAGCTCCCTTCTTGGAAGTGACAGGAGTCAAATCTTCCACATTTCATGGTTGCAATAATAGCTAATGATTAAGAGCCACCTGCTACCAGGCACCACACTAAACTGCTTACATAAAGTGTCTGCTCACTCCCCAGCCATCCCACAAATCTGTCAGATTGGCAGACAGAGGAATGCCCAGCTAAAGAGTAGGTAAAGAGCCAGGCAGCGGTGGTGCATGCCTTTAACCCAGCACTCAGGAGGCAGAGGCAGGTGGATCTCTGTGAGTTCGAGGCCAGCCTGGTCTATAGAGTAAGCTTCAGGCCAGCCAAGGCTACACAGTGAAACTCTGTCTTGAAAAACAAAAGCAAAAGATTAGGAGCTGTTGCTAGGTCCAAGCAGCGGACTCCAAGATCAAACCCGAAATCACTCCACATTTGTCCATGCACTGGCATGCCCATGCTCTTGGTTTCTCATCACTTTAGATACTGCTTGCTTTCTGTCCTCTCCCAGAAAGCTGAGACTATGTTGAGAATTAGGAAAAGAATTATAAAGTCAAAGCTATTACCTCGTCATTTCCAACAGTCTATAGATGGTATGCATTGTGTGCATGTTGAAAGGCCAACACTAATAAAATTACATTTTGATATGGCTCTTTCTTATTAAGTCCTTTGCCAGTGGAGGAAACATTCTATTGAAGTCCAGGAAAAACCATGCTTCACACACACACACACACACACACACACACACACACACACACACACAAATGTTAGCCACTGAAAGAACCAGTATTGTGACATCATTAAATGAGTGCCTTGGACAAACTATGTGCTAGGCGAAATGCCGTTCTGCTGCTGTGGGTGGGGGTACTCTGAAGAATTTGACCCCTCCCTAGCAACCTCCACAATCGTCTGGTTTGAATGTGTTTCTCGAGACCTCATGTGTTGAAATGTAATCCCCACCATGCAGGGTAGAATTTACAGGTAGAATCTTGATCCAGCAGTGGGGGTTAGAGTTGGTGAGGGGGTGGGAGTCTTTGGAAGGTATTTAGGATTAGTAAGGTCACTGAGAACGAGCTTCCATGAGTGAACCCTGACCGCTTTATCAGAAGAAGTGAGAGAGAGAAACGTCACACAGACATGACTGACTCCGTGTGATCCCATCCACGGACTTAGGAGTGATCTGCCAGCAATTCGGCCATCGTTAGTTGCTATCCCTGGACCTTGGACCTTAGAACCAGGAGCCAAAACACACTTGTCTTTCTCAAATGTATCCAGTGTGGGGGGCTGTGTTACTGATGACAGAAAATGGGATGGCTCAGCAGGTGAAATTCAATAGATCCTTCAGTTACTAGACAGGTTTATACTAGCCAGGTTTAACTGAGTAGCTCTCCAACAGAGCACCCCCCAGGTCTGGTGTTAGACCCCAAGAAGAGGTAGTGCCAGCCAGATCATTAGAACAGTACCAACTATTGGAAAAGTCTGCGTTCTATACCTTTTCTCTTTCTTTCTGCCTTTCTTTCTCTCTTTCTCTTTTCTTCCTTTCTTTTTTCCTTCCTTTCTTCCTTTTCACGTGTATGTATGTATGATGTAATGTGTATGTTTGTGTTTTACGTGTGTGTGTGTGTGTGTGTGTGTGTGTGTGTGTGTGTGTGTTCAGGGTGCACATGCATGCGTGTGCACATCGGGCTGGAGGTTGACATTGGGATATCTTCCCTGTTTCCACCTCCCTCCTTCTGAGGCAGGGTCTCTCAATCAAACCCAGAGATCTCCAATACAGCTGGTCTTCCTAGCTGGCATGTTCCCAGGATCCCTTATCTCTGCCTTATCCAGCGGGACTTGTTACATGGGTTCTAAGGGTCCAACCTTCAGGCCTTCTGCTTGGTTGCATGGCAAGCATTTTAACAGCTGAGTCATCTCCCAGGCCCCAAGACAGTACTTTCAAAAGTAAAACACCTGAGGACCAGTTTTCTTGTTGCTGTGTGAGCCTGTTCACTCACAGTTCTGAAGTCTAGGCACACAGCGGGTTTCCCCCTGGATCCGGGGGTCTTTGGTACAGTTCACTTCCTTACATCCGTGAGACTGGCATCTCAGACTCTCGTCTGTCAGCTGGCACTGCCTTAGCTCCAATAAACCATTCACGTCCCTTGCATCGTCGCCTCCACCTTCAAACCGCAAATGGCATGGCAGATCCTCCCTTTGTTTCAAATCTCCCACTTGGGAACCAGCCATGGGGAATTCCACCTTTAAAGGGCTCACCCAATTAGGTCAAGACATCAAGATAATTCTCCCTTTACCATATCACTGGGGCTCATCTTAGAAGGCTTCCTGCCATGGGTGAACAAGATTGGAAAATAATGTCTTTCCAAACATTGTTGGCAGTGGCCCAAGGACTGCTGAACTCTGAAGGAAAACAAGGACACCACTTTCCTAAAGTGACCAAGGAAGTACTGTCCCCAAAAAGTTACTCATGGGATCCTCACTGAGAAAACAGTACTAAAACAAAAGAGCCGTTACCTGGAACCGGGGAGACCTGGAGCTGGGGAGAGGAGACCTGGAGCTGGGGAGACCTGGAGCTGAGGTGACTTCACCGATAAAGAGCTCACAATGCAAGCCTGGACCTGAGTGAGGCTCCCCAGCACTCACAGAAAAGCCAGGGATGGCAGTGTGCTTCTATAACTCCAGCACTGGGGGATGGGAGGTGGGGGTTGGGGTGGTGACAGCAGATCCCAGTGGCTCACTGGCCAGTTAGTCTAGCCAAAACAATGAATTCAGGTACCATGAGAGGTCCTTTAAAAGTAAGGTAGAAAAGTGATTGAGGAAGATGTGCTGGCGTCAACCTCTGGTCTCCATGTGCATCTGTACAGCCAAGTTTACACACCCACACCTGTACACACCGGCACACATGCACACACACACACACACACACACACACAGAGAGAGAGAGAGAGAGAGAGAGAGAGAGAGAGAGAGAGAGAGAGAGAGAGAGAGAGCCAAACCTGAGCAGTTGTCTTGAAGGATAAGAAGGTTTGAATGTGTGAGATCAGATGAAGAGAAGCTTGGCTATGAAGGACAGGAAAGAGGTTTGGAAAAACAGCGATACTGTCCAGGTTACTTCTTGAAAGTCTTCTGCGTTTTGGAGAAATGATAGCTCAGCAGTTACCAGCACTAATTGTTGTTCTAAAGGACCCAGGTTCAATTCCCAGCACCCAAATTGGGCAGCTCACAACCATCTGTAACCCCATTCCAGGACACCCGCCTTCTGGCCTCCAAGGGCACTCTATACATGCGGCGCACATACATACGCTCAGGCACACACACACACATAAAGTAGGTAGATCTCTTTTTAAAGAACCCTGACTGTAGGTAGAGAAGACTTCAGTGGAGAAGAAAGAACAAAGACATGACCAAAGGCACAGAGAAGGGCTGGGCAGGGACCAAAGGAGCAGAGAACGTGTAGCTATGGGGACAAGATGGACTTCTTTCTGCTTCTCGGCTATGCCTGGGAAGAAGCGATGGGAAAGCCTCCAGATGTGAGGTGGGAAGAGAGCAGTGGGGCGTGGTGGTTCCGGTGTCAGTGACTGTAAAGATGAGCTCCCGGAACACACAAGGTTGAAGAAATGAGATCTCACACGCGCGCGCGCGCGCGCGCGGGGCCAGGATTTCTTCTCCAGGCAGCTTTCCCCTGGCGGGGCCGAAATGCTCCAGGAAATAAGAGCAGAAGAGGAAGGACGAAGGTTTGCTGAGCCGTCCTCATCAGAAGTGTGCCCGTACGGTGGTGGCGCACGCCTTTAATCCCAGCACTCGTGAGGCAGAGGCAGGCGGATCTCTGGAGTTCGAGGCAGCTGCTACAAGTTTCAAAAGGCAAAGCTACAAAAAAAAAAAAAAAAAAAAAAAAAAAAAAAAAAAAAGAAGAAGAAGAAGAAGTGTGCCCGTCACAAAGAGAAGTGGAAACAGCGCGAAAGTGCTTCTACTCCACGGGAAAGATGTGCGAGACCGACCACAGAACCCGGGTCCTGATGGCAAATTCATCCGGTTCACCTAATTTGTCTTCTTATTTGCCTGTAACCAGTCAGGCAGTGACAGGCATAGTTACCACTATGTTAGCTCAAGAAAATGCAACCTTTCCCACTCATATTTTGAAAAAAAATTATTTATTTACTTGTTTAGGCTTTGCAAGACAGGGTTCTTTGTGTAGCCCTGGCTATCCTGGAACTCACTCTGTAGACTAGGTTGGTCTCGAACTCACAGAGATCCGCCTGCCTCTGCCTCCTGAGTGCTGGGATTAAAGGCATGTGCCACCACTCCACTGCCTGGCTAAATCTTAACATTTTTAAAAAGATTTTTTTTGTTGTTTTATGTGTATGAGCATTTTGTCTGTATGTGCACGCCTGGCACTCATGGAGGACAGAAGAGGATACTGCATCTCCTGGAGCTGGAGTTATAGGTGGCTGGGAACTGCCATGTTGGTGCCAAGAACTGTACTGGGTCCTCTGCCAGAGCAGCAAATGCTCTTAACCGCTGAGTCATCCCTCCAGTCCCCAATTATATATATGATTTTATATATATTATTTTTATTTTTTTTTTTTTTTTTTATATTTAATATATATAATTTATATATCTACTATATACATAATTTTAAAAAGAAACTTAGAACTTACAAAAGAAAGGATTTCTTGTTGTTACTTTTCCATGTACCAAAGCCATCTGAAGACAGTAAGGAAGAGTACTTGGGGAAATTTTATCTAATGAAGTCAGTTTTTCTCAAGTGGACAGCAACTACAGAAGAACAAATGTTTGATCCAGTTCTGGTCCAGAATGATGGCTCTTGTGCAGGTGTGTGTGTGTGTGTGTGTGTGTGTGTGTGTTGTTGTTGTTGTTGTTGTTGTTTGAGACTACGTAGCCCTGGCTAGTCTCAGACTCACAGAGATCCACCTGCCTCTTTCTCTGGAGACTTGGATTTAAAGGTGTGCACCATCATGCCTCATATTTTCCAGTTCTGTAAGAGGAATATACAATCTTAACCTCCTTAACATAATCTTTGACCTTGAATCTTCTCTTCCATCTGACGAGCTAGATTTTACTGCAACTTAGGAATTAAGCTCAAATTGCTAAGGGTTTGTTATTGTTGTTTTTATAGATTAAAGACACCTTTGCTTAACTGATACGAGTCAGCTATGTGCCATCATTTAGTAGAAATTGATGGATAACGATGATATTTGTACAAATACATGAAGAAATGTGTAATATGTCAAGTTGAAGAAAGTTATTTTAGCTGGGTGGTGATAGTGTACACCTTTAATCCCAGTACTTGAGAGGCAGAGGCAGGTCTCTATAAGTTCAAGGCCAGCCTGACCTGCAAAACAATTTTCAGGACAATCAGGACTGTTACACAGAGAAACCCTGTCACATACACACAAAAAAATTCCAAAGAACAAAAAAAAAAAAGGAAGATAGTTATTATAAATGTTATAATGTTGTTTCACTGAAAATATTCTAATAAAGCAATAGAATTTGATACATTGTGTGTATGCATTTTGGATAAAAGTTTGTGATATCAGTCAGCCATATAAAAAAGATGATTCATAATTTAAAACAAGTGCCAAGACTTAGCAAATGGACCAGATCAAACATCGTTTTAGAGAGATAAGAAGAAATAGATTACTTTGATGGATTCCATTTCCTAAAGTTATTTTAAGTAAAATCCAGGCCAACGTTGGATGAAGTCCTTCCAAGGTAAGACAAAAATGAAAGCCTGGTTGGCCAGCCTCCAGCATACCCTAGAGAAATATTGTTATGACCCAGGAATATTGAGGTAATGGACTGTTCAGCAATAGCCATAGATCTCCTATAGATTAGAACATTGAGCATGTTCAAGGCCATGAGGACACTCAGAGCAAAATCAAGACAGAAATCCTTGTGCTATTGGGCTTAAGGTTATCCTTGTCTTTCCAAGCAAAAAATAAAGATGCAAAGAAGAAAAACCAATCGTTCTTATTTACACATTAGCCCTGGAACAAATACTGCTCAGGTTTGTTCCATCTCATACCCCTACCCCCACCCCAGCAATTTGAGCTAGGTCATTATGGAGAGAGTGACAGTGTTTTGGCTGAGATAGAGTCAGGGTGGGGGTACAAGATGACATTGTCATCAGGGCAGGAATAGGGTGACCAACCATCCCACTGGCTCAAGACTGAGGGATTTCCTGGGACAGGGAGCTTTGAGCATAAAAACTGTGAATTATGATTAAGTTCTTTGAGCCTCAGATTTCCCATCTGTTAAATGGGATGTCAATATGACAATGCCCATGATCACTAACTAGTGACTTCAAAAGCATTAGCTACTGTGTTACTATTCATCTTTGCCACATCCAATATTGTTTTTCTGAGGGTTCTACTCAAACTATCAGCTTTGGATCTAACAACATGCATGTTCTGAGGCTCATGATATAATCACCAAACTATCCTATGCGCATCGGAGTGTAGATTCTGAGTGTTGTGCAATCCCTAAAGCATCTAATAATAAAAAGTACCTTTGTCCAGTCAAGTGGGCAAAGTGGCACACACCTTTAATTCCAGCACTCAGGAGGCAGAGGCAGGCAGATCTCTGTGAGTTCGAGGCCAGCCTGGTCTACAGAGTGGGTTCTGGGAATTCCAGAGCTATGTAGAGAAACCCTGTCTCAAAAAAACAAACAACAACAAAAAAGTGCCTTTGTTCATCTCCCCCAACCCTTTTTTTTCCCATTCAACTTTTTTTTTTGCCTGAAGTATACCTTAAATTTTAAAATTGCCTTAAATATTATAGCTTTAACACAGTAGAATGATCTGTCATATTTGAAAATTAGACATGTTTTCCCAAATACTGTATCTATTAAAAGGGCCAGATGGGTGGTGCCAGATGCGGGGTACATATTTTTATTCTCAGCACTGAGGAGGCAGGCCTGATATATCAGATGGATAGGGCTATATAGTGAGACCCTGTCTCATAAATAAATAAATGAGTAAAAGGTGTCATTTATCTGTAATTTGTATACTAGCTGCCTGTCCCCTTCCAAAAGACAACTCCAGGGTAAAAATAGCCTAAGACAGCTAAAAACAAATCAAGAAAAAAAAGTGTGGGTTTTTTGTTCTGTTTGTTTGGTTAGTGTGTTACAGTTTCTATTGCTGTGAAGAGACATCATGACCATGCAACTCTTATAAAGGGAAACATTTAATTGAGGGGGCTCACTTACAGTTTCAGAGGTTCAGTCCACTATCATCATGGCAGGAAGCATGGCGGCATGCGGGCAGACATGAAGCTGCAGGAGTAGCTGACAGTCCTGCATCTTTCAGGCAACAGGAAGTCAACTGAAAGTCATACTGAGGGACGCTTGAGCAAGACACCCCAAAGCCCACCCCCATAGTGACACACTTCCTCCAGCCAAGCCACACCTCCTAATAGTGCCACTCCCTTTGGGGACCATTTTCTTTCAAACCACCACAGTGGGTTTTTTGGTTTCTAGAGACAGGGTCTCTCTATATAATCATGGCTGTCTTAGCCACTTTGTAGGCCAGACCTCAAACTCTCAGGATCTACCTGCCTCTACCTCCCAAGTGCTGGAATTAAAGGCGTACATCACCATGCCCTGAAAGAAAGAAAAAAATCTAAATATTTAGTAGGATTTAGTAGGAGAACAATGTGAGATGATCCCTCACTTCAGCTATGAGCTTCCTAACAACCACAGTAAAATTAGAAACAGACTTCCCATCTAAAATAAAAGGAAAGCACAGAGTGTATCTAGAAATCAATGTCTTCCTGTTACTGGGTTCTGAGAATTATCATGTATTGCCTTACGTAAAAGGCACAAAGTAACATAACAGTGTATTGCAGCCTGAATTTCCTGGAGACGTCAGAATTTCACGTAATCATTTCTACAGACCCTTGAGAAAAACCAAGGACTGAAGAGCAGGCCTGTTTCAGTAAAAACAGAATTTTAGCTTTGGTTTTCTTCTCCTAGCCCTCCGGCTCCTCCTCCCTGCTTCTTCCTGGACTCACATCCATTCATGATTTGCTTGCCTCTCTGTTCACTCAGTGCTGGTACCACATCCAGCAAAACAATCTTTTGATTCTAATAAAAATCAGCTATGTGGGGGTCTGATGATCTTAACTTTGGCATTTCTCAAGAATGAGCCCAATTAACACTGGTCATTTTGGACAGTGTTCACCAAATCTTTCTGGTTTTCTTCATTTGCAGACACACAGTAAGATTTGCACCCCTCAGCCAGATGTGGTGGCACATGCCCATCATTCCAGTGCTCCCAAGACTGAGACAAGGGGATCTTGAGAGTGAGGCCAGCCTGAACTACAGAGTAATACCCTGTCTTCAAAAGAAGAAGAAAGAGGGCTGAGTGGTGGTGGCGCACACCTTTAATCCCAGCACTCAGGAGGCAGAGCCAGGCGGATCTCTGTGAGTTCCAGGCCAGCCTGGTCTACAAGCGAGATCCAAGACAGGCACCAAAACTACACAGAGAAACCCTGTCTCAAAAAAGAAAAGGAAAAGGAAAAGAATATTTGAACCTGTGTGACATCTTATGGTCAATGAAATGTGAACATTAGTAATATTAGTAATATGTGGAATTACCAACTGAAAATGGAAGTCTGGACATCTTTTGCCATAGCATTGTGTGGTTGCCAAGGATGTTTGACATACTCCTTACTTCTGACACATATAATTATATGCAGCTAAATTAAAAATAAGTAAATTGGACTTTAAAAAGTTTTTAAAAAATTATTGTGCATCAAAGGGCATTCCTGGGATGGAGTAATCATTCTGTTGCTAAAATGCACTTGCCCAGGCATGAAGACCCGAATTTAATTTCCCAGAACCCCACTTTTTAAAAACAAAAACAAGGCTGGAGAGATAGTTCAGCCGTTAAGAGCACTGGCTGCTCTTCCAGAGGACCTGAGTTCAATTCCCAGCACCCACATGGCAGCTCACAACCATCTATAGTGGAGTTGGATGCCCTCTGCTGCTGTGTGTGAAGACAGAGCACTCATATACAAAAAATACATGAAGAAATATTTTTAAAAATTTAAAAAGCAAAACAAAACAAAACCCACTGGACAGGCTGGAGAGATGGCTTAGCAGTCAGAAGAACTGGGTTCAGTTTTCTCAGTACCCAAATGATGGCTCACAACCATACGTAATTCTGGTTCCCCAGGGATCTGATGCCCTCTTCTGGCCTCCATGGGCACCAGACATTCGGGTAGTGCACAGACACACACGCAGGCCAAATATTCATACACACAAACACACGTATGTATTATGTATTTGTTTATGTGTATCATATACATAAATAAATAAATCTTTAAAAATTAGAGGGGGCAGGCATAGTAGTGGTTGTAATCCCAGAGCTGGGGAGACAGGGACAGACTGACCTCTAGAGCATGAAGTTAGCCGGGTAGTCTAGCTTCCTTGGTAAGTTACAGGCCAATGAGAAATCCTGTCTCATAAAACAACATCATGCCAGCTGTAGTAGCATTTAATCCCACTTGGGAGCACTTGGGAAGTGGAGGCAGGAGGATCTCTGTGAGTTCGAGGCCAGTCTGATCTACATAGAGAGACCTTGTCTCAAAACAAAAGCAAACAAAGCAAACAAAAACAAAAGAAAGAAAGCCAAGTTTGGCAGCATTTGAAGAATGATAGTTGAGGTTCACATCTGGCCTCTATATGCACCAGAACACACACACACACACACACACACACACACACACACACACACACACACGACATTATCACCAAAATAAAAAGACAAGGCACACAATGGGAGAACTGTTTTTAATTATATATATGAAAGGGATCTATTGACTAAAACACGTAAGTTACTACAACCAACAAAAAGACACATAACACAGTTTAAAAATAAATAAGAGGCCTAGGGATACAGCCCAGTGCTGGAGTCACACCAGACACCCACAGCTTGGGTCCTCTGACTCCCAATGCTGCTGGTCTTTGAGAGCACTGGACCTTCTCTCAGCCCAGATTGTGTGACTCAGGCATTTAGGGGGCTGGACATTCAACAGACACCAAAAGCCAGCCTGAGACAGTGGCTCTGAGCTCATCATCTCGCAGTAATGATGATTCAACACGCAGAAATGTGTAGGCATGAGCAAAGCAAGCGTTATTAAGTAGAATTTAGGGGGCAAGGTAAAAAAAAAAAAAAAAAAAAAAAAAAAAAAAAAACTACTCAGTGTTGGGAGGGTCACCAAGAGAAGAGAAAGCTGTTTATCGAGGACCTTCTTGGAAGACCTGTGGTAGAAATCGGACAAACATGAGGTAATTTCTATGGAGACTGATTCATTCTCTGAATGTATCTGGGGCTGAGCCAATTAGGGGGTGGCACACTCTCTGCATGGTCTCCTGGCCCACCGGGAAATCATTGAGTACAATTCACTCACCGCTCACCCAGTTAGCAGTGGCTGAAGCTCCCTGCTGGCCATCTTGTAGATCTTTTTCTTAGTTGCTGACCTTGACTGTCTGCTAGCCCTGGCCAACAGGCTGCTGCCCAGCTTGCAGGTGTTGCCCATCTCCAACCTTATCTGGCTGGTAGCTTGCTGGCTGTCAGCTATGCTTTCCGTTTCCTTGACATTTGTGTATCCAGCTGGTAGTTTTCACTATGGGCCTTTGCCCTTACTACCCACAGAAAGCCAACTCCTTCCTGCCTCACCAACACCATGAAAGAAAGAAAGAAAGAAAGAAAGAAAGAAAGAAAGAAAGAAAGAAAGAAAGAAAGAAAGAGAGAAAGAAAGAAAGAAAGAAAGAAAGAACGAGAGCAAGGAAGGAGGAAAGAAAGAAAGAGAGGGAGGGAGGGAGGGAGGGAGGGAGGGAGGAGGAAGGAGGAAGGAAGGAAGGAAGGAAGGAAGGAAGGAAGGAAGGAAGAGAAATCAAGACAAATAAAGAGAATTTAAATGAGTATTTCTCCATAAAAGATACATACACAGACACCAAGCACATGGAAAGATGCCCACATCATTAGTCAACGGAGAAATGCAGTTCTAAACTGCACCGACTACTGAGTCAGCTCCAGTGAAAAAGGCAGACAGGAGGCGCTGGAGAGAAATGAAAGGAACTGGAACCCTTCACTGCTGGTAAGTGTGTAGAATGATCCAGTTATGGAGAAAATACTGTGCCAGCTTCTCAAAATGATAAATACAGAGTTATCTTGTAATTCAGCAACTTCATTCCTAGCTATATGCTCAAGAAAATTAAAAACACAAATTCATACAAGATGTATACATGCGTTAATTACAATACCCGCAACTCAACAACTCAAATGTCTATCCATCAACTTGTAGATAAATGAAATGTGGTCTGTTTGTACAATGGGATATTAGGCAACAACAGAAAGAAATGGAGTTTCGTTATATACTCTAACATGAATGAGTCTTTAAAATAATGTGGTAGGTGAGAGAAGTTATATATGAGAACCATCCAGAACAGGTAAACACACAGCAGCAAAAGCACATTAGTGGCCACCAAGAATTAATACACAGGAGGAATCCTGCTAATAACTACAGGGTTCTTTCTGAGGTAATTAAAACATTATGGAATTAGTGAAGGTGATAGATTAGATTGTACAACATGTAAATATAACAAACCCCATGTAATTGTGTTCCTTAAAATGTCACGTTGTGACGGCATGTAAATTATATCTCGATGTGGTATTTTCTCAAAGTATCCCCGAGGCTGAGCTGGAGACTGGGCTCAGCGGCAGAGCACTTATATAACATGCGCGAGGTCCCTGGGTTTGATACCCAGCAGGAGAGACAGCTATGAATGAAAGGCTTGTATAATTTAAATCCCCAGCGCCAGCTTAAAGTGTGGGTACTGCAGTATTTAAATCCCCAGCTCCAGCTTAAAGTGTGGGTACTGCAGTATTTAAATCCCCAGCTCCAGCTTAAAGTGTGGGTACTGCAGTATTTAAATCCCCAGCTCCAGCTTAAAGTGTGGGTACTGCAGTATGCACCTGAAATCCCAAGACTGGGAGGTGGGGTCAGATGGAGAAGAGTGATCCAGTCAACTTCAGTTTCAGTGGATGACTCTGCCTCAAAACCAAGGTCGACATCTACAGCTGACCTTGACCAACCTGACCTCTGGCTTCCCCAACACATATACACACACCACATACACACACACCACAACACACATACACACACCACACACATACATACACACTACACACACAATACACATACACACATATACACACACCACACACACACACACACACACACACACACACACACACACACTGAGAATGGCGGGCTGAGGCAATGATCAGGCATTCAAAGCCATCCATGGCTACAGAGCAAGACCTTGTCTCAAAATCCTGAAAATAGGCTGGAAAGATGGCTCAGCGGTTAAGAGCACTGGCTGCTCTTCCAAAGGACCTGGATTCAATTCCCGCCACCCACCTGGGAACTCACAACTGTCTGTAACTCCAGCTCTAGGGATCCTACACCCTCACACAGACATATATGCAGGCAAAACACCAACACACATAAAAATAAAATGAAAAAACTTTTTAATTCTAAAAACAAAACAAAACCTGAAAGAAAATGAATTTTCAGAAGGCAAAATAGAACAGCATGACCTCAAGTAGCAAAACCCCTCAACTTTTGTTGAGTAATTAAAGACTCCTTTTTATTATTTTTTCTTTATTATTTTGGGAGTTGAAGAACAGTATATGTGTGGGTGTAAGTCAGAGTTGGTTCTGTCCTTCCACCATATGGGTTCTGGGACTCGAACTCAGTTCATCAGGCTTGACAGCAGGAGCCTTTGCCTATCTTGTCAGTCCTAGGACTCTCTGTTGCAAAATATTTGTCTACATTGTAAAGATGTGTCTCTGCCTAAGGTGCCTTCCAATTGGTTTAATAAAGAGCTTAACGGCCAATAGCTAGACAGCAGAGAATAGGTGGGACTTCCGGGCAAAGAGAGAGAAACTGGGAGGAAGAATCTAGGCCTGCGAATTCACCAGCAGACTCGGAGCAAATCGGATGTGCCATCCTAGGGAGAGGTAATTGAGTCACATGGCAAAACGTAGATTTAAAATATATGGGTTAATTAAGTTATAAAAAGGCCAAGCTTAGGCCAAGCCTTTATAATTAATAATAAGTCTCCAGGTCATCATTTGCAGGCTGGCGGTCCAAAGACAGTCCAACAAGAAAGCTTGCTGTAACTCTCTTAAACAAATCAAATTTGTATGGGTCCCAAAGCTCGTTTAATTATTTTCATTATTACCTTACTTAAGTCTATGCAAATATAAGTTTCAGCATAAGGTTCATCGGTTTATACATGCAAGCCACTACATAGTCAAAATAAGCTTACAAATTAAGCATATTCAAAACTACAAAAAAAAATCAAGTTATCAGCATTAAATGGACAAGGGAGATGATGCTGTTTTCTGACATTGTCATGCTCGGGTAGACACTGACAGCTGTGGTGAAGTCTCTCCTCTCTGACTGTTCAAATTCCTGCAGCGTCTCTGTCCGCCCACTCTCCACCTGGCCCAAAAGCATCTCACAAATCTACGGCAGGAAATTCTACTCTGCATTAACACAAAAGCAAACCCCTGAACCACACACAAAGAAAACATATCAGAACTTGTTCATAAAGATTACTCAGAGCCGGGCAGTGGTGGCGCACGCCTTTAATCCCAGCACTCGGGAGGCAGAGACAGGCCAACCTGGTCTACAGAGTGAGTTCCAGGACAGCCAAGGCTACAAAAAGAAACCCTGTCTTGAAAAAGCAAGAAAAAAAAAAATATTACTCAAAATATAGTTATAACAGGGTTTTTTTCCTGCCGAAATAAGGCAGTTTGTATTTTTATGCTCTAGCAAAATCTCATGTCTCTCAGCACGCTGTAGCTTTTCCTTTACCCCAGATCTACATTAGACCATCCACAACATCCACAGCACCCACGACCTAGGAAAGACATGTTACCACCAAGTCTAGTTTGGTGAGTTACAGAGGTGAATGGGGAGGAGCCACTCAAGGCAAAAAAAAAAAAAAAAAAAAAAAAAAAAAGATCTAGCTCAGCATGCATGAAAACTCACCAACACTGCATCTCTCCCTGCCCAACATGCAGTGAAGAGGGTCTCCTCCTATCATTTACACAACCTTAGAGAAGGGACTTGGAACCTTGCAATTTTCTGAGTTTCTTGAGCCTTCTAAGTTTCCATAGTTTCCTGAGTCTTAGGCACCCCCTTTCTGGAGGGAATGCTTCAACTCAGAAGAAGAGGTAAGAACGCATTTGCTGACCCTAGGGTTCCAGGGATCCCAGTTTGAGAAACACCATCACAGCTTTCAGATTTGTGCCTGCATCCAAATCAGGTAGGAGGGCTTGTTAAAACACGGAGTGTGGGTCCCACTTCAGTTTTTGATTCAATAGGTCCAAGATGAGGAAGAATTGGCCTCTGTAACAGTTCCCTGATGGTACTGAGGCTGCTGCCGTGGGGACCACGGCTTGAGAACCACTGCCCTCTAGCTTTCAAACGCTCAATAGCTCTCTCCCTCCCTCTCTCCTTCCCTCTTTCTCCCTCCCTCCCTCTGTCCCTCTGTTCCTCCCTCCCTCTCCTTCCCTCTCTCTCTCCTCCTCTCTCTCTCCTCCTCCTCTCTCTCTTTTCCTCCCTCTCTCTCTCTCCCTCTTCTCCCTCCCTCCCCCTCTCTCTCCTTCCCTCTCTCTCCTCCTCCTCTCTCTCTTTTCCTCCCTCCCATGTGCAAAAACTAATGAGCCTTTCTTAGATTCTCATGCAGAGTGTGCCCAGAGGTAGTACGGGGAATTTCTCATTAATAAACCTTCCTGATCCATTCACCTCTAGTCAAAGGTTTCTATAGCAACCCAAGTTCCAGCACAAGGCTCAGGCCACATTTTCACCAAATGCAGCTCGATGAGTGGAAATAAGTAACCCCCTTGTGATCAACCAAGAAAATGAGAAATAATCAAAGAGTAGCACCAGGCCTGACTGGAATTAATTCCCTGAGATTTAGGTCCAGGAACACTAGGCACCTACCAGAGATTACTTGAGGTTCAAAGCAACATTTCCTGACACTATTTTCATGGCCTCTGCTCCATGTATGAGGATATTTTTCCTTCCTTCTTTTTAATTGCCTCATAGTCTTTCTGAGAGGCCACACGGGGTGTGTGAGACTATGACCTCTGAGACCACATTTCGAATAGTAATTCTGTCGCTTGCTAGTTGCCATGGCCTTGGGTGGTTATTTAACCTGTGGAGACTTCAATCTCCTCATTGGTTTACTAAAAAAAAAGCAGCTCCAGCCTGGATCCTGAAGCTAACCAATAAACAGAAACAACTTTTAAGTGTTTATCATAAAAAAAGACCAGGAATGGTTTCCACAAACGAAGAGGGAGCTGATGTAAAAGCTCCTACCATCATCCTGGTGGAAGACAAAGACAAGAGATGGGAGTCTAGAGTCCAGGATCACCTGAAGATGCTGGGTCTCTGGAGTCCAGTGTGGTAGATACTCTCCAAACAGCCTCCTGGGGGAGGGGTGGGATCACTGAGTTTCCCCACCACCCGCCCACACACACCACACACTCATGCATATACATCGTACTTATACACACGCATATATGTGCACACACACGTACACTCATATACACACACATGTACGTGCGCGCGCGCACACATATATGTATATACACGTACATATGCATGTACACACATACATACACATGCACACGTGTCCATACATACACACACACATGCACACCCCTTCAACTGGACCAGTTCCTTCCACCGTACACCCCCACAGAGGTGCCCTGGAGCCCTGCTCTATGGATAGTGCTGCAGTTTAGGGGCCACATGCATTTGAAGATGAGGACCTCGGAGCGAACCCAGAGCTGCTGGGGAAAGCCTCACATGAGAGTCCTGGTCTGCCGGGGAAGGTGTGTTTCACACTGACGTTCACTCGCCTTTTCCTCAGAGCCCCGACAGCTCCTTCCACACCTCTCGGCATCTCTTTGTCCTCCCGACTCCATCACGCTGTTCCTTCCTCCCATTTCCTCGCCCACACTCCGCAGCAGACAGCGAGTTGGCTGGCCTCCCAACCAACAAGACGAGGCACTCCCTGAAATCCTGGGGTAGGGGTTGCACAATTCAGCTGCCAGATCCAGTCACGTCCCCTTCTACGCGAGTGCCCGTCCCCACACTCTGGGTCACCCAGGCAGGCCCACAAGCTGTGGCACCCATCCAACCACGCCACAGGACGCACCAGCTCCTTACACTGCCCTCTGTCTGTGTCCAGACCACCCTAGCTGGCCTGGTTAGAACTGCGTAGATTTTTCCAGAGTCCTCTCCTTCCAACACTCAGGGCTGCAGCTTCTCAGGTGAAGAGGGAGCAGACAGAGGTGACTTTGGAGACCTCTCTTTCCGCCATCATCCTGGGACACCTGTGCTGTTTGCATTGGCACATGGCTAGTTCCTGGACACCTCTGCCCGCCTGTGTTTCATTCAGCCACAGTCAAACAACTCAGAATCCTGGCAACCTGGTCCCGAGTGATTCTCTGCTAACCACTGAGAAACTTCAGGAACAAAAGGCCTCCATGTCTTTTCATTAGAAGTGGTGCAGGATATATTGTCAAATTCAATCCTTCTTACAAGTAAGTTATTTGTAAATTTAAACAAATCAGAATCGCATTAGGACAATTAAGAGAAGAAAAAAATATTTTATCACACAGGGCCTGTGTGAAAATATTGTACCAATTTGTACTGCCGGGCATATAAACGAATCTTTCCTGCCAGGACGTCTCTCACAAATGGAATCCAGATGTGAACTTGAGTCCATGCCTGGTCAGCACAGGCTGGTCTTATGAAACTCCACGAACACACAGTTGGCTAAACACTCTGTTTATTGCTTTATTGTTTCAAGTTTGATATAACCAGGGCAGAGTTTTAGATGGTCAGTGTGTGTGTGTGTGTGTGTGTGTGTGTGTGTGTATGTATGTGTGTGTGTGTGTGTGTGTGTGTGTGTGTGTGTGTGTGTGTGTGTGTGTAGGCCAGAGGACAATCTTGAATGTTATTTACTCCTCAGACACAGACACTTTTTTCTTTCTTTTTTTAAAGATAAGATCTCTGGCCCTGAACTTGCCAAGAAGGCTAGGCTGGATTGTCAGGCAGTCACGGGACCCCATGTGCCTCTGTTTCCCCAGCACGGGCATTACAAGCCTGCAAGCTTGCATGGCAAGGACTCTACCCACTGGACCATCTCCACAGGCCCAGTGTTAGACCTTTTCGCCAGCCTTACCCTGGCAGCACTTACCAAAGTGTGGCTCAGCGTCTCCAGGGACCCGGTGGAAATGCATGGTCTCGGGTTCTGTCCCACACTCCGTATTGAGGCAGAGGCCAGGAGAGACAGAGCTGAGCCGTGTGGCGTTATCAGGACTTTCCCGAGTTTCTGTTGCACACCAACTTTGTGAACCACACTGGCCTGTGACGTCAGCGTGAGTATGCCCTTCCTTCTGTGTTTTAACAAGCCCTGCAGGTGATAGCGGTGTGCATAGTGTGAAAATCACTGGGCTATGTTCACACGCTGGTTCACATGAACTAAAGTATTGCCTTTTCCCACCCTGAAGATCTGAATTTGGATTTAGATCTCAGACCTCCTCACCATCTGGAATATTCCAGCTTCTTGTACCGGTTTATTAAGTACTCTCCACACAGGAAGGCTTTGGCCGTTCAGGGAGGGGGACTTTGCAGTAAGACTACAGTGAGGATTGTAACTCACTGGCATTGTCCCGCCGGAACAATCCAGTTCCCCTCTCCCAAGCTGTCATCTTCCATTTGGAGAGAAAGGAAGGTTATGTACCTGTTCCAGGCGTGCCACACTCTGCTGGTAAATGCGTCTTTCCTGTAATTGACTGAGCGTGTACAAATGCCCTTCTGTGCCCACTAAGAAATAGCAGGGCCCGACATGGGAACGAAACCCTACTTCCCTGTTCCTTTCTTTCCTGCGCTGTAAAAGCCCTTCATCCCTTCCGAGAAGAGAGGAGTCTTGGCAACGAGGGAGGCTTTTCCTCCAGGGTGACAAGAAGCACTTTCTCGCCACTCTTTTGTTGTGCTGTTAGATTCGGAACCCTTTGGCCCTGAGAACAATGCGCTGCAGTTCCTTTATTCTGGGGCTTTCTACTGCGCTTTCTCCCACCCTCAGGATAATGGGCCACCATTTTAACACCAGAGGACAGGTAGCCCCGGTGGTGACTGTGAGTCAGCCAGGCCTATAAGCACCCTGCTCTTAGCCGGGCTGCTCTGAGAGGCCCAATTTAAAGCAAGCCGTGTGGCACTCCAGTTAAGGCCTGGCGAGCAGGAAATGGACTCCCACATCAATAGACTGCTAACCACCCTGGTGGGCACACAAGCCTGTAGGTAATTTGGAAAATTTCGGAAGTCAGTGAAGATGAATAAATAAGAGACCAGCCAATTTCCTTTTTCGTTTTTTATGAAGACTGAGAGCGTCGGCCACAATCTTCCTGGCATCACTAATGAATGAAACGGGGGTGGGGGGGGCTTTTAAATATGTGGTGGTGCTAAATAATCCCTAACTAAATGCGTGAGGGGGCGTGAAGAATGTACATCCTCCCTGCGGGACGGAGCGAGGGCGGCCAGATTGCGTGTAGCACTCTCTCCAGATCGTCAGTGAGGAGGACTTAACGGGGGAACGTCTTCCCTTGCTCTACACCAGAGATATTGTATGTCTTTAAACACTGCTTCCGGTGACATAGAACCAGCCATAACGCCCTAGCCTCTAGTGAAATGAAGGTTTGCTAGTTATCCCGGTAATTAGATCATCCTAGACAGCCAATCTGGACAAATCGTGTCCCACAGTTAATGTTTCCCCTCGTAATTATCTGATGTCTGTCTACATGCAGCCCTTTGGACTAACCAAGTACCTGTCTAGTCAGCAGCTTGCTGTACGGAGAAGCTGCCCTTGGGGTGGGGGTGGGGTTCTCCTCCTGCTACCCTTACCCCTCCGTCTGTTACTACTTACACTTCCCATCCCTCTGTCAGGACCTACAGAGAAGAAGAGGACAGACCTCTGAGCCTGTGATTTAGAGAAGCTCTTGGGAATGGTTCAAGCCCGGCTTTCTTTTTAACTGACCCTCATCTTGAATGGCTTCATGCATTCCACCCAAACACTCCCCTTTAAGACTCGCCAGAATACAAAAGGGCTGGGAGCTAAACTCCGCTGTCTTCAGAGTGCTGTGTTCTACTTTGTTCAAATCCACTGCCCCGTGACCAGGAGTTACACAACTGTCCTCACACGATTTGCCAAAGTCAGAGTCTAAAAGTCAAAGATTACCTAGAACCGAGGTGTCTCCTGGGTCCCCATGGCTCTGAGACCAAGCCTGAACTATTTAACAAGAACCGAATAACTGGCCAGCTGTGGTGGCCCACGCTTATAAACCCAGTACTCAGGAGGCTGAAGCAAGAGGGATATTGCAAGTTAGGGGCCGCCCTGCACTGTATGTTGAGTTCTAAGCCAGGGTGAGACTCTGTCTAAACAAAGAAACAAAGAGAATGGAATACCAAAGAGAGAACACCAAAGTACCGTTGTAGCAAGATAAGGATCGAGACAGACCGGTGTCTAGGCTAGGCGTCTGCATTTTTAAGCTTTATGTCTCTAGTTACTTCATAGCTAGACATGATGGGTTACATAGCAAGACTTTCTTAAGAAAAACCTCAAAGGTTAGAGGTGTAGCTCAAAGATCAGGACACTGGTGTAGCATGTGCAAGGCCTTGTTCAATCCCCAGGACTAAAATACAATAAAAAAATTAACTGCCTAAGCAAGACAGTGTTCCGCCTTCACGCCACCTGTCATTCAGGACAGAATGAGCATCTCTGCCTTCCCCAGGTGACAAGAAAGGATGATGACATCTTTGGAACTTCTCGGAGTCCAAGATGATACTTACCCTTCTTAATGTGAGTGGGCAAGACCCAGGGAAATACTTCAGCTGGAGCAAAGGGAACGAGAGCAGCAGTAAGTAAGTAGTGAGCAGGCTCCGCCCTGATTCCATGGCCAATCCTGAGAATTGGGACTGACCACTAATCCAGGATTCTTACATGTCATTTAGAATGTATTTAGTCACAAGAAACAGAGTGGGTGGGGGTGGGGAGAAACTCTCATAGAGGAAGTGAGGGATTTGATTCAGCAAGGCCAGTGCGCATCACGATTCTAAGACTCTGAGCACAAGATCGAATCTTCAAAGGCACTTGGGAGGAAATTTCCAAGACTTATTATGATCTAGCCAGAGAAAACTCAAAATGCCACTTCAGCAACAGTTGGAAAGTCACGAAAACAGCATAGATTTGAGGAAGAGTAGACCCCATTTCTTTTTTCTTTTCTTTTTAATTTAATTTCTTTTTAATTTGGTTTTTTCAAGACAGGCTCTCTCTGTGTAGCCCTGGCTACTGTGTAGACCAGACTGACCTTGAACTCAGAGATCCACCTGTCTCTGCCTCCCGAGTGCTGGGATTAAAGGCGTTCGCTAGCATGCCCTCTAGACTCCATTTCTTCATAGAAAGGGCAACAGATGTGTACAGGAAAGGCAGACACTTTGGAGAGCATGAACCACACGTTACATGGCCAAGCCCTACAGAGGAAAACCTCACTCTCTCTCCCGCGGCCTGTGTGCTCTCACAGGCAAATTCTTGGTCTTTGAGACGGCCTCGCTTACTGTTCCTGCCTCATCCATCACTCTTTGTGATTGCGTATTGCATAAATAAACCTCTGTGGCTTTGTTTATAACATTCTATATTCTGCGAAGGTTCTCCTCACTCACCTCTTCCCAGCCTGCCTGTGGAGCCTGGTCCAGATCCCTGCTGAGTTCAAGCTCCTCCAAACCCGGCCTTCCATTCGGGCCAGGCCTTGCTCAGGCAGTTTGTGTTACTGGGTAACTAACGCACCACCATCCCAGGGCACGGTGCTAGGAAAAAGAATGTGCAAGAGGGCCAAGCCTTCGCTCCCTACTCTCTTGGTTTGCTTTTGGCAGCAGCTCGGGCTGGGGATAAAGCGCAGCGGAGGCGTGCTCACCTGCTGTGCCACGCAGCCAAGAGTTCGATGCCCAGGCTGAAAGAAATTATTTGGTAATACAAAAATAAGCAAGAGCCTTAGCAAGGATGAGTCGTAGAGGTTCATGAGAAAGGTTGGTAAGAGCTGGAAAATGGCCAAGTTTCAAACGAAAAAAATAGTTGATTCTGAGTCTTCAAACGATATTAGCGCTGCACGCCTGGCCTTCGTGTTCCCGGCTCTACACCGTGTGCTCCCCTTTGGTTTAGTATCTCGGGCTCGGTGTTTTCTTAAGACTGGTTAGCAGGAGTGTGAAGGGGAAGCTGATACGTCAGGAACCTCAGAGCTGCACCGGGCACTCCTTGCCACCAGCACAAAACAGCTGGCCAGTGTCCCATGTTCCCCGTCTTCCGTGAGCATCTTTGGAATGAGGGTTAGCTACCAATCAAGCTGCAGGCTCTTCCCTCTTTAGGCTATTCGACAATCTTTTCCGGTTGTCTTCCTTTGAAAACTGCCATCCCAGAAGAGAAAATCTGTTCCCTTCCCTTCTTAATTCTGTTTTCACAAATGTGGATGTCATAAATGGATTGCCCTGCTCCCTCAGTCTTGGCTCTGAGCCTTAGTTCTTGGAGTCAAAAATCAAAACCAATTAACCCACGGAAGCATCATCTGCACGGAGTTAGGCTTTGGCTTTCAGAGGTGAATGTATGCCTAGTGAGGATCAGGCTGTTTTCCTTCCCAACACCTGGAGAAATAGACATCCGATGACGCCTCCCCTGACTGGAGATGGACCCCTCCTTCTGTGATGGCCAATCTTTCTCACTTGACTGGGGTTTAGAAACACACCTGGGGGAGTGGATTCTGGAGACACACTTCTGGGTATGTTTGTAAGGGAGTTCTTGAGAGGTTTAGCTAATGATAGAACACCCACCGGCATCTCCTCCAGTCTGAGCAACGAGGAAAAAGGTGAGGGGCAGGACACCAACCTTGTCTCTGCTCCCTGACTGTAGACACATTGTAACCAGCCACCCCACGCTCCTGCCATGACCTTCTCTGCCATTACAGCCTCCCCCCCACTCCCTGCGCAACCCCCCCCCCCCCAGCTTTTTGAGACAAGGTTTCCCTGTGTAGCCCTGGCTGATCTGGAACATGCTATGTAAACCAGGCTCTCCTTGAACTCACAGAGATCTGCCTGCCTCTGCCTCCCGAGTGCTGGGATTAAAAGCGTGCGCCCCCACCCCCCACCCCCCCCCCCGCTGTACTGTACTCTCAAACCATAAGCCATGACAAACCTTTCTCCGTTACACTGCGCTTTCATCAAGACGATTGTCACACCAGAAATGTAGCTCACATACCTTCTAACACAAAGCCTTCCTGGAGAGCCAAGAACTAGTTGTCAAACCCTTCCTGGGCGTCACTAAGCAAAGTACCACGGTCCCATGGTGAAGAAAACGGGATAGGTCCTCCCACCCGCTCCAGATGATTGCAAGGCAGAGTGCATGGAGATAATGTCCTCAGTGTCCATGAATAAAAGAGGCAGGTAGGTGTCACTCCTGAGAAAGAAAATAAGACTGCGAAGTAGGGATGAAAGGGGGTCCTTAAAGGTGTCCGTGCGGCTATATATCTCGATGCCACTCTTATTGTGAGTATTGGAAAAGACATCTCCCACTCCTCTGCGAATTTACCGCATAGAAGACGTCACTGGAAGCATCCAGGTACGGAGATAAATCCTACAGAACTCCAGCTAGAAAGCAGAGGAGGGATGGGAATGGATGAGGATATTAGGCTGTGTGTCTGGTTTCAACCTGTTTCCAGCCTTCCACAAAGGTAGGATGGGAGATGATGAAGAGCTCCGGGAGCTCCTGGAAACACTTGTCTGTGAGAAGGCATTGGCGCTCACCCTCAGGGCAGGTTTCTAAGGTCACACATGCACCCTCATCCATCAGCCTCTGTGCCCCGACACACTGTTTACCTAGGATGGGAAGCTCAGTGGGAGGGGTGGTGTGATGACCAGAACAGCTGCCAGCAGAGAGAGAGCATGGCGGTTACAGGGCTGTCTAGACTTCTACCCCTTGAGTTACAATGAAGCAGATGTAGAGCTCACAGAACGAACCACCCACCAACGGGTCTTCTCAGACAACCTGTTTCTTTTTTTTTTCAAAACCAACTATACATGCCAGAAGGGTGTGTTAATTGGCAAGTGATTGCCAAGCAACTATATAACAAGTCACTATAGTTCCGACAACTGGCTGGCTCTCAACCCCAGTTTAAACCAGATTCCCCCTGAAAATGTGCCTGATCTGAAAAGGCTTACAAGAAATGAAGGCAGGGACTCTGAGGAGCCTCTGAGGAAGGAGCCTTCTGTAAACGGGGAACAGCCAGGCGCAGGAACACAGTGGATTTCCTTTCTGACAGTGTGGAACTTCATTCCCGTGAGCAACCTCTTAGGCGTCTTCAGAGGCCAGACTGAAGCGACAGGCAGGCAGGCCAAAGCCGAACCCCAACTTAAAGAGAAGCTCAAAGGAGGTGAGTTAGCTGCAGGGATGGTGGGACAGAGGCTCTCTGGCCAGGCTTCCACACCCACTCCATAACTGATGTGGGCTCTGGGCACCAGAACTGCCGTCCTCACACTTGCATGGCCAGAACTTTAACCACCCAGCCGTGTCCCCAGCCCCTCTCCTTTTCCATGCACCCCCTTGCCCGAAACAAATAAACAGATGTGACGATCTGGCATCATCTCGTATAACTGAGCACACAATCACAAGAATTGTATCTCTCAGGTCATTGCATTTTCCCAATTTTGATAACTATCATCAGTCTGTCATTATGGAATGCTTAAGCAGAGACCTGTGCCAAGCGCTCTTCAGAGTGCTTTCCCCGTACAAATGCTGTTACTACCCTGTGAGGCAGGGATCATCCCTAACCCTGTTTGCCGGGAAAGACAATAGGCAGAGCCACAGCTCTGTACCGCAGCATCACACCCACGGCCAAGGACCAGGGAACCACAAAGACTTTTCTTAGAGGAAACATGGAGCCGGGGGCTTGGTTTCTGTAAGGGCCATCCGCCAGCACTCAACTGGGGCTGCAGAGAGAGGTCCAGAGCGACCAAGCCTGGGGAGCAGAGGCTGAGCTGAAAGAGAGAGACCTTCAGTTTATCGCAAGAGACCTGGAGCCTCTTGGGAAATGACTTGCATTTAAAATGCGAATGTCGGCGTGGGAGAGGGGGCTTGGCTTGCTGGTTAGAAAAATGGCTGTTGTTCCAGAGGACCAGGGTTTGATTCCCAGCCCCGGTGATAGCTCACAACCATCCATTTCTCCAGTTCCAGAAGATCAGATGCCCTCTTCTGACCTCCCAGAGCCATGCACATGGTACACATACATACATGCAGGTAAAACACTCATACACATAAAACAAATTTAAAAATAAAACTGCAAATGTCAGGAGAAAACTGGACAGCACAAATGTTGCAAATTCCAGGGAGAGAAAGAAAATAACATCTAGAATATTGGTTTGGCTATTAAACATAGCTTCAGCTGTGTGTGGTGGTGTACACATGTTATCCCCCCCACTCAAAAGACTTAGGCAGGAAAATCTCTAGTTTAAGGTCACCCTGGGCTACATAGAGAGACCTTGTCTGAAGAGGAGGAGGCTGGAGAGAGCTCAGTGGTTAAGAAGTACTGGCTGCTCTTCCAGAGGAACTGGGTTCAATTCCTAGCTCCCACAACTGGCAGCTCCCAACTGTCTGTAAATCCAGTTCCAGGAGATCTGACACCCTCTTACAGACACACATGCAGGAAAAACACCAATGCATGTAAAATAAAAATATATAAATCGTTTACAAGAAAGAAAAAAGAAAAGAAGGCTGAGTGGTGTTGGTACACACCTTTAATCCCAGCACTCAGGAGGCAGAGGCAGGAGGATCTCTGTGAGTTCGAGGCCAGCCTGGTCTACAGATGAGTTCCAGGACAGGCACCAAAACTACACAGAGAAACCCTGTCTTGAAAAGAAGAAAGAAAGAAAGAAAGAAAGAAAGAAAGAAAGAAAGAAAGAAAGAAGGAAGGAAGGAAGGAAGGAAGGAAGGAAGGAAGGAAGGAAGGAAGGAAGGAAGGAAGGAAGGAAGAGAAGAGAAAGAAGAGAAAAGAAAAGAAAGAAGCACATGTAAAATACATTTATGTACACATCTTCATTTGAAGAATGTGCATCCATTTTCAACTTGTCTCCAATAGCACACAACACCATTTTGATCCCTGAGTGTAGACCAGATTAATTGGATTACAATACCCAACTATATAAAAGTGAGGTAGGTTTCTTCTGTCTATTCTGGTGCAAAGCTCTCTGCTCTGAACTTTCAAAGCATAGAGGTACAATTTGACAGCCAAGAAGCAAAGACCAAGGACCCATTCAAGGCCCTGGCATCTTCACAGACTGCCACCTCTTCCAGTTATAACTTACAAGTTACACCAAGCCAGAGAGTGTGTCCTGAATCAAGAGTCGGTCACTACTTTAGTGAAGCAAAGCAGAGAAGCAGCCTCCACATTACGAAGCTCTGTCACATTCCTACTTCAAAACAAAAGCTTGGATGTCCATCCTTTGAAGCAATGCAAATCCAGTTCATGTGCTTGTAGGTGTTCCTTAAGATTTCCTTCGGAGGAGCATTGGAGAGGTGGCTCAGTGGTTAGGAATCCTGGTTGCTGTTCCAGAGGACCCGGGTTCTGTTCCCAGCACTCACACAGCAGCTCACAACCCTCTGGTTATAACCAGGTCAGGGGATCTGATGCTCTCTTCTGACCATTGCAGTCAATGTGTGCATGCAGTGCACAGACCTCCATGCAGACAAAAATTTGTGCACAACAATTAAAAATAAACAAAATCTAAGTTTTTTTGTTTGTTTTTTTGAGACAGGGTTTCTCTGCATAGCCCTGGCTGTCCTGAAACTCACTCTGTAGACCAGGCTGGCCTCGAACTCAGAGATCCACCTGCCTCTGCCTCCCAAGTTCTGGGATTAAAGATGTGTGCCACCACTGCCCAGCTTTAAAAAAAATGTTTTAAAAAAATTACTTCCTTTGGCCGTGTATGGGATCTATCTCCAAGTATTCATTGTGATGAATGGACATTTAATGTTAAGCTAATTAATTAATTTTCTAATTTACCTTTTTGGCACAGTTATTGATCCATTTTCAGTCTTGAAAATAAAGACCGTCTTCCAGACCGCTGGCCAGCTGGATGGACCCATAAGTAAGATGGGGTTCTGGTGGCTGCCCTTGACACTCAGGATGCAGCTTGTCTGTGCTTTCCTGCCCAGGAGGATGGATCTAAGGTGAGTCATCAGCATTCCGCTGCTGTCCTTTGGAGCAGGTGATTTCATGAAACAGAGGTCTTTCCTACCAGATGTGACACCAGCTGCTCTCACGTCACTGCATGTTTAGCGTCTCCCAAAGGCTCCCTGTGTTAAAGGCTGGACCACCAGAGTGGTGCTGTTGGTAGGTGTGGAGCCTTTGGGAGGTGAGGCCTGGTGGGAATTCCTTAGGTCATTGGGGCATGCTCTCAAAGGAGATCTTCGAGTCCTCGCCCCACCCCCACCTCTCTCGGGCACGTGAATGCTCTCTCTCTCCTTGCTGGCTCCCCTTCTCTCTCATCAGTGAGGTACAAAACTGTTCACTCCTTCCATGTGTCTCCCCCATCTCTGTCTGTCTGTCCCTCTCCCCCCCTTTTCTCTCTCTCTCTCCTCTCTCTCCCCTCTCCCCTTCTCTCTCTCTCTCTCTCTCTCTCTCTCTCTCTCTCTCTCTCCTCTCTTTCTCTCTCTCTCACTCTCTCTCATTCTCTTGCTCTCTCACTGTCACCCATGAGGCAGACAGTTCTCTACCACACACCTTTCCATGATGTGTTGCTTCCTAAAGCAACAGGACAAACTGATCTCGAACTAGAACTTCCCAAACCATGAGCCCAAGCCATCTCCTCTTTATAACCAGCTTCATCTCAAGTATTTTGTCACAGTCACAGGAGGCTCACACACCAGCCAACCTGGGAATTAGGGTCATCCGCTTCAGTTCGTGGGTGCTAGAAAACTGACGCCATGGAAGCAAGTTCCTTCGGCCCGCATTCAAAACTCCCCTGTGAACCTAGCATTTGTCAAGAGCTGCTGAGTGTCATTGCTAAATGAAAGGTAACTGCCCTTAGGACAATACCAAGTGATCCTCTTCATGCCGCAGGCCACGCCACTGTCATGGTCTGAAGGACAGTAACCAAGCATTCGCAGAGTGGTGTGCTTTATTTCTCCCCACCCACCCCCCATTATATCATGTCCTAGAAATTTCTCTCAGAAATTTCATTTCTCTCAGAAAATAATACTTTTCATAGAAGCAACATAATATCACAATCTTGAAAGCAGATCATGGGGGAAAAAAATCAGTAAACCAAGTCTCTAAACTGGCTCTGAGTTTTCCCATCTTACTATTGTCAGACAGGTGACAATACTAGAGTGACATGAACTGTAGGCAGCAAAATTTCGTTTGAGGGAACGGAATTCACTTTCCATGACCCAAGAATTGACCATCACAGTTTGGAATCTGCAGCGGGAAAATGCAGCGGGAAATTCGAGGGGAGGGGAAGGTCACACCTGGTGAAGGGCGACACCTACTGGTAGGCTAGCACCCTGCAGCTCAGTTCTACTAGACATTTATGAGCCCCGCAATCTCAATGACCAAGTATGGCTGGAGAGAGTCTTGTTCCTTAGCAACCTAAACCCTCTTCCAACCTGAGTGACCTGCTCCCAAATAAGAGATTGCCGCTTCTAACACGGAAACAAAAGCTGACTAGCTCTCCTCTCCCTAACCATGGGCTCAGCCCATTAAACAGGATCGCCAATGATTTTGAATCTCAAGAGACTCCTAGAAGAAAAGATTGGGAGCATGGAGGCAACCACGCCACAACCCCGCAATGGTGTCCCAGTCAAGCCGCAAATGTTCTGATCTGATTCTTTCTACTGTGACTCCACCCCCCACCCACCCCCATTTCCTGCTTCTAGCATATGCCTCTCCACACGTCCTGTAAATTTCCCCGACTACCCATGATTCTTCCAATAAACTGCGTCTCCATTTAAGGTGGCAGAGGAATTTTCTGTTGGGTAGAACCAGCCACTCCAGCTGGAACACAGTCACGCACGTGTGTGGGAGGCATTGTGTTACACCACCACACGTCTCGGCTGGTCCTCCCCCAACAAAACTTCATGTGGTAAAAATGGCCTGAAAAGACACACACACACACACACACACACACACACACACACACACACACACACACAGACTAACCTGCCCGGGTCCCACAACTAGCTTGGCAGAGGCAGGCTACGAACTCAGCCAGTCTGATGCCGAAATTGAGTCTCTTAAGTGATCCGCTATTTCACAATTTTTTTGCTTCTGTTTAAGCTGGGACTCTTGAAAGCTTGAAAGCCTCTGGGCTCACACAGCTGGTACCTGCAGAGAGACTGGCCTGCAAGGGTGGAAGGAACCTGCCGGCTGAGGCGACCCTGGAGACCGCTTCACCGCGAGGCTAGAGAGGCTCACGTGGTTTTCAACAGTAAAGGACTCTTTCCAAGTCCTAAATTGCATTTTGTGTATGAATGTAGATTTATGTCATGAAGGAAGATCATCCCCTGAGGGAGGAAGCCTGGATCCACCTGAATCAAGCCATGCATAGGTCAGATTAGAGACTCAGGTTCCAGATCTGAAGCTCAAGCAGACGCAGCCCTGCAGAATATGGACTTGATTTGGTTGTTTGATTGCTTATTTCGTCATTTGGGTTTTTAAGGATTGATCTGTATTTATTTGATGTGGATGGGTGTTTTGTCTGCACGCATGTCTGTGCACCACATGCACTGGATCCTCTGGAACAGTTAGACAGTTGTGAGCTGCCATGTGGGTTCTAGAAATGAAAACCCAGTGTTCTGCAAGACCAGCCAGGGCTCTGAACCTCGCAGTCCCCAAGTTTTTTGATACAGGGTCTTCTGTAGCTCCAGCTGGCTTCAGACCCTCTTTGCAGCTGAGGTTGGCCTTGAACTCCTGACTTTTCTACCTCACACATCCCAGCTGCTGGGATTGCGGGCATGTGCCACCATGTCCATTTGCTTCAGAAGATGGCTTTTAAAAATCACAAATATGCTGGGTGGTGGTGGTATGTACATCCCAGCACTCAGGAGGCAGAGGCAGGCAGATCTCTGTTAATTAGAGGCCAGCCTTGTCTACAAAGTGAGTTCCAGGACAGCCAGGGCTGCACAGAGAAACCCTGTCTTGAAAAACCAAAACTAAACCAAACAAAAACAAAAAATAAACCTGAATAAGCCAGGCATAAGAGCCACACTTATACTATCCCAGCATTCAGAAGCTGAGATAAGAAGATTGTTGGGAGTAACGGAATAGCCCGTGTTGCTATAAAATGAGCTCCAGACCAACCTGAGAGACAACCGAAGAAACCCTATCTCAAAAAGACAACAGACGGCCTAAACAACTTTGTGGTTAAGAGCACTCCCTGCTCAGGCTGGAGAGATGGCTCAGTGGTTAAGAGCACTTGCTGCTCTTGCAGAGGACCCGGGTTCGGTTCCCAGCACCCACATGGCAGCTCACAACTGTCTGTAACTCCTCTTCCAGCAAATCTAATGCCCTCTTCTGGCCTCCACTGGCACACATATGGTACACATATATAGGTGCAGGCAGACACAGGAAATAAGAATTGAGAAAACGCAAACAGCCTTGAAGACCACCATTGCTCTCTTGTGCCCCAGGGGGAAGGGGAGGGCTGGGAGTTATTTTTCATTTATCCACACAGGTCTCAGTGCACACTCCTGGGGTTTTAAAGACCACTCACTATCAAATAAGATAGAATACTTTACATCTCTTAGTAACAAGACTGAGTGTGAGTCCTGGTCATCAGGCCCTCTTTGGAGAACCAGCCAGACATGTCCCTAAGGAAAATCGCTAGCCAAGCCTCATCTGGGCCACTAAGGGGACCCTGCTTTGATGTAATCACCTGATGGCACACATCATGAATTTCAACTCCATAACAGTGTTATGAGTACCAAGTGTTGGGGTGCCAGCCTCCTGCATTTTTGCACACAAAGTGAGTGTCTCACACCTTGCCCTGGAACTAGCTCTTACTAGACATGCAAAGGCTGGGGTTTCTCTCAAAATCACACTAATTGATAACAGCCATCTGTCTAGAGAGCCACTAGTCAATCATTGCCAAGAAGACCTCCTGAGAAGGTGGCCTTCATCACTAGCCAGCCTCCTCTGTATGAGAACATCGGGTATATGTGCACAAGCTACTTATTAGACGCTCTGACCCCATACACACATGCGGTGTGTGCGAGCCACGACTGTGTTTCCAATGCAATGGTCAAGACCTACGTCAGACATTTTTGACTTCGTGTCTTCTTTCTTTGGCGGGGGTGAGGAGGGGCCTGGACTGGTCAGATTTTCTTTTCTTTCTTTTTTCATTTGTTATTAATTTTAACTATATCTATTTATGAGGTTTCAGCACATGAATAGGATATGCACTGAGTGAATCAATGTAACCAATATTTCCTCCCTTATCCTTACTTTGTGTATTGTGCCTTCAAGCTTCTCTTTCTTGGTTATATATATATATATATATATATATATATATATATATATATATATATTGGCTTATCTTGTAGAACTTTAAGAGGATTACAGAATTGTGATTACTAGCGGCTGAGGGAAGTGTGGCATGGGAGGCTGGATAATGGGCCCCCAGACACAGATAAAATTAATAACTGCTACAAATTCCAGTACTTTACAAATTCTTCAGTAAAATGGATGGAACCGGAGGACATTAGTAAAACTAACTCTGATGCAGACAGGAAGGGTTTTTCAACTGAGATGAACAAGGCTGTAAGCCAACAAACCCTCCCCTGGCTGCACACTCAAATCACCTGGGGAAACTTCTGGAAAACACTAACATTAAGATCCTACCTCAGAAAACCTGACTCGGTGGTCTACAGCGGTACCCAGGCAGGGTTTTTAAAGAGTTTTGTTGAGATGTAATTTGTATGCCATAAAATTCACCACTGTAAGTTGAATGGCATTTTAGTGAGGACACACAGTTGTGCCGCCAGCTTGACAGTCCAGCCTCGCTCTGTCTTCCCTCCAGAGCCCATGGGGGTCGATGGACAGTTTCTTCATTTTTTTTAAAGATTTATTTTAAAACATTTTAATCACGGGATGGGGGTATGTACACACGAGTGTGGGTGTCCAGGGAGGCAGAAGCAGCAGAAGCCCGTGGAGCTGGAATTACAGGCAGCATGAGCTGTACACTGGAATGGAATTCTGGTCCTTTGCAAGAGCACCCTGTCTTCATCTCTGAGCCATCAGTTCCGTCCTTTCCCTGTTTTGACCCCCAGCCCCACACATCACTGTGGTCCACTTCTAACCTCTACACATTCCAAGTGCCGGTGTTTCCTAAAAAACGATGTTCAGTGAGATGGAGTCTGGTGCACAGAATGGCTGTGAATGACCATTCTGGACACCAGACCTAAGCTTCTAAATCTTTACTTCACAAACTTTGGTCATTTTCTGTGAGACTGCTTCCCTGTGGAAACACCTCTAATTTCATATCAAACATTCCTGGGGAAATAAAATGAATTTCATGGCAAGTAGCCTGTAACCAGCTTCACGGGGACATTAATGAAAGATGCCTACACACATATCCACACCCCTAGTAAACACGTGGTGTACATTTCTCCACAGGCTTCAGGAATACAGAGCTCTTTTGTTCTGTGGTAAAATTAAAAGCCGGAGGTGCTACCTTCAAAGTCAACTTCATTGCCTTAAAAACTAACAAAAGAACACTTACCTCAAATTGAAAGGCATGATGATTATTGAACTATTGTTGTCTTTAAATGTTCAGAATCCCCTCAGGGGGAAGGTTCTGAGAAGCACAAAGTATTTTATTATTATGTCACATCAACGTGAGCATGAGAACACACCGGCGCAGGAAGTCCTGGGAAAGCAGTTGCTTCCAAGCGGCCATGCAGAGTGGATGTTCTTTTGCCATTCGAGGCATGCAGGGCAAGCAAGTACATGTGAAAGGGTGGGCCCAGGGGACAGGAACGAACACGAAAGATTTCACAGAAACATCAGCCCCAGAGGTCTACAGACATGTGAGCAAACCACAGCCAGAGGCTGCCAGTGACTCAGAGATTTCTCAACTTGAGCAGCCATCCTCCTGCCTCGTTCATTGGCCAGAGCAGACAGAGCCAGCAGACAGCAGCTGCCAGCCGCACAGCCAGGACTTGGGAAATGTTATGGGGTGCAGTTAGAACGTGACACCACCCAGACCGCTCCCAAAAAAATTGCGAAGCTTTAAAACGGTGCCCGCAGCCAAGGAGGTGCCATCCAGGGCTGAGCCACAGAAATTCTCCGGCAACAAGGTTGTCAGCACTCGAGACATGGTTCTGAGGCAAAGTAGCCTTTGACTGTGGATGGGGGCGGGGGAGAGAGGGGCGGAGCCTGGATTCTAGTCAAGTCCAAATCTGCACCCCGACTTGGACTCCTCAGCTTTTGATGCTAAGGATGAACATTAAGCTACCCCCCATCACCACCACCACCACCTCTAATGATCAACTGGTAGTTTTTCTACATTCTTCATCCACGGGGAAACTTCAGATGAGTTCGGTTTTGTTGTTGTTGTTGTTGTTGTTGAAATCACCTGAGAAGATTGAACACACGCTGCAACCTGCTTTTCACCCTTCTCCGAATCATGAGAGAATGGAGAATTGAGAAAATCTCAGAGAAATGAGAGAAGAAAACTCCCAGAGCAGCAGAAAGAGTACTGTTAGCCCTAGAAATGACTAATAATAATAATAATAATAATAATAATAATAATAATAACAATAATTTAAGTAAATGACTTAGAGTAGTGACAATAGAGCAAGTCAACCTCTGGAAAAAAGGACCCATTCCTGAAGGACACAAAACGGATATAACCAGATTAAAGAGCCCAAAATGGACGGGAGAGACCAATTGTATGGTGGGATGGATTCAAGAGTTACAGATTAGCCAGAGAGGATAGTGAGTACCTGTGGAGAGTGGAAGCTTCTAGGCCACCCATCATCAGAGGTGGCTGAGGCAATATAGTACAGTACACAGGAAAGTGGTCCTACACACACACACACACACACACACACACACACACACACACATCATAGGAACACACAAGCAGTACAGACAAGTCCCAAAGGCATCCACACCCTGAATTTGGTTCAAAGAAACAAGACAACGTCTACTGCTTTGCCTCACCCAGAAGAAATGGAATCACTGTGTCCAGAAGACGTCCTGACTCACACTGCCCAGCCCCATGCCTTCCCCTGCCTCACCACTAGGGAGAACTCATTCTCAGCCCATACTCTCCAGGCTCTCATACCACAAGAGAACACACCATCACAGACCACCAAACATTTAGTGAGAGCACTGTGACAGAGAGACAGACACCGAATCCACGAAGACAAGAGCCACCCTCAAAACCGAAGGCATCAGAGGCTCATTTCACAGCTTCGCCAGCAGAATGCACACAATGGAAGAGAGACTTGTGACAGGTGACGAAGAAAGGTTCTCCAGGAGAGGAGCAGAAAAGAGAGATTAAATGCACAGCACGGACATACATTTACGAGAGAGAATCTGAAAGAATTCCTAAAAGAAATAAAATTTTGTCTTTTTTTTTTTTTTGAGGGGGGCTCTCATGTAGCCCAGGCTAGCCTTGAATTCTCCAAGTCACTCTATGGACAAGGACAGCCTTGAACTCCAAAGCCTCCTGACTCCTCCTGCCAAGTTCTACAGTTATAGGCATGCACTGTGGATAGCTTTAAATTGAATATTTTAAAGAAGGGGGGGGGAACCACTGTGTGTTAAGAACTAAAGAGAATATATTCAAATGCTGTCTCACCAAATAGTGACTATCAGTGAAGACAGAGGAAATGTGAACAACCAAATAGAAGTCTGGAGAGAAAGATGCATTAACTAAAGTGAAAAATTCATAGCCCTCAACTAATAATTCTAACTTTTAGGCCCTATACCAAGAAAACAGAAGAAGACACAAGATTTCGTCACCAGCATGAAAACTATCTACCCAAGGTGCAAAGTCCAAAGTAAGCGAGCAGCTTCTCATGGATTAACTATTAGACAACATCCAAAGCGCTTATTCAAACCCTTGTTAATGTGTAACGTGCTCCTGGTGTCAAGCTGAGGTAGGAAAACAAAAATCAAGACACAAACTAATATTAAAATAAAAAGAAGTATAGAAGTAAATGATTTTCAAAAGGAAATGCCCCCAAATATTTTAAAACTTTTTAAAATTATGACTTCTGTTTTTTTTTTAATTCTGTTTTTCTGATTTGCCCTAATGAGTACACATTTTATTCAAATTTTTTATTTTAATTTTTAATTGCTTGTAAGATCTGAACAGACTATATGAAGGAGGAAAGACCCTCCTACTTCATGATGGGCTTCCTAAAGGAAATGAAGATGAGAAAGTCAGTCATGCCTTCCCTGAGGGGAGGGCTAGTGTATCCTAGACAGAAGTCACAGAAACTAAAGAAGAAGACGGTGGATACAGGAGAAATTCAGATCCTCCCCACCTGAGAAATGAAGAGATTTGCCAGAAGCTGTAGGTGTTAGAGGCAATGTTGACTGCTGAGGTCATGAGCAGAGGAGGGTGATGCTGCAGCCGGGGACCCCAGGGAATAGATGCCTGTCTACTGAGAGCCTCATGAGCTATGTGGAGAACTACAACAAATCGGGTCTTCTTCAGAGCGCACCCCCATGTGCTCCTCGCATCCATCGCCTCAGCCTTCCCAGGCTTTGCACAGCAACCACCCAGGGAGGTAGTGAGTGCCAGTCTCCTTGTAAATTGCAAGCTGTTCCTTTGTTGAAGAAAGAAGCTCAGGAGGGTTTCCAGAGTCTAAATTATATCCTGGTAAGATGAGGCGTGTACCCACCCCTGACATGGCAAGATGCTATTTCCTGGGTCTGTTTACGGCTCTTATTTTTTTTCCCCCTCTGACTTTAGAATTTACAAAACATCCTAGATGTACATGGATCCATCCCTGTCCAGCTATAGCTCCCATCATCTGTGGCTTTTTTTAAAAAGATATATTTATATATTATGTATACAGAAGAGGGTGCCAGATCTCATTACAGATGAATGTGAGCCACCATGTGGGTGCTAGTAATTGAACTCAGGACCTCTGGAAGAGCAGTTGGTGCTCTTAACCTCTGAGCCATCTCTCCAGCCCTCATCTATGGCTTTTAAGGTGTACTGAATGGAGGGAAGGTTTTCATTTTAAAATGTAAACAGTTTTAAAATGTTAAAGTCACCAACTGAGTGTGTTGCTATGCCTGTAATTCCAGCGCTAGGGCCATGGGGGCAGGAAAATCAGGAGTTCAAGGTCATTCTCTACTGCATATTATATTCAAGGATAGCCTGGGTTACATGAGACTCTATCTCAAAAGAAAAATAACAATAACTTTTCTTATATTTAAAAGCATCATCAGAATCCAAACACTAATGAATGGAATAAACTTGAAGACTCTTAAAAAATGATGCTAGCGACTTAAAATTGTGGAATTAAATCCAAGTCCCACAGGAGACACCGAATGGCACAGATCCATTGTCCCCACAATCACGGAGCATCTGTGTGCTTTGAGCCATGAATCATTCTGATTGCTAAGAATGGACAGCTTCTGAGTCTTGCATAAGAGAAGCAGAGGTATTCAGTGAGGAAGAGGCCATCTTGTCTCTAGCAGCTCGAAGCATGGCCAGGAGCCCAGTAAGATGCACCAGGCAACCGGTACACTCGGCAGAGGTGAAGAGCGCCTTCCCATTGGCTGCCCAGAGATTCCGCCCACCATGGCGGCATGAAAGCAGGGTGTGTAGAAAGACAGAATTTCTGTAGGCAGCCATGAGAGGAGGACAATGAAAGCAGAGGTAGAAATATGAGTCAAAGTGGAAGAAATGAGACTCCTTCCAGGTCAGAGTGCATTGTCTGGGTCCTCTCTACTCCGGACTTGTCTAGCCTGGAGTCTCTAGCAGCTAGGGCAGTTTTAAAGGAAGCCTTTCCTGTGATTTAGAAGACGGAGAGAGGGGTACAAGCAAGGGATGAAGGAAGCAGAGGCGGAGAAAAGAGTCGAGTCTGGCTCCTTGGCTCCTTTGCTTTGGCTGCATTCTAGCTAGGCTGTCCCTACAACCCAGCCTGCCTTTTTGAACAGTCTTGAGACAAGATGGCAGGAAAGAGACAGACATTTAGGACAACTGAATCTAATATGAGCATTTTCAAACTAAATATGAAGGAAATCCCTATCTTCTGATTGCAGCCCTGTAGACACCCATGGGTGTCCCAAGCAAATGAGCGGCCCTGGGGAGCTTGCTTGGGGGCTGGAGACAGAAGCTGCCAGTCATCCTATGAGACTAGTGCGGCTTCCCTGTAGAGCCCAGAGCTAGAAAGGAGGCCACTACAGCCTCATAATTTTCTCAGACATTTGCCAAAACCTCAACAATGAGCCACCTCTATGGTTAACCACAGCAAGGACCATGGGGAAGTGATAGGACCAGATTCTGGCTCTGACTCAGCCTTGAGGGAATTTCTCTCCCTCCAGGAAATCCCTAATGACACAGTAGCTCCTGCTACATCTTCCATCGATGGCCAACGCCTGGCGCAACTCGGAGCCACTGGCCGCTGGCCATGCCAGGAGGAGAGTGCAGAAGAAAGGACAACCGGAATAGCGCCTTGTAAAATGCCACGAGATCCTCTAAAACAAAGGATGGGTTCCATAAATTTGTTCACACCCATATAATTGATCGTTGTGCAGGATGAAGGTGCTTTAGCTGCACAGCCAAGGGTAGCCCTCCGAATTATGGTACCCGTGGGGGAAAAAAAAAAAAGCAAGTTCCAGAACAGACAGCATGACCTTACATGTCTAAAGAAAATATACATGCCTGCTTGCAAATCCATGGGAGTTTCTGGAGTGTGATAGAAGAAGCTGTCATTTCTGAAGATAGCAGGGATAGAGAGAATTTTATTTTTATCCCATTCCCTTCAAATTCTTCTAACTTTATGATGGTCAAGGCCAATAAAAACAATGTTGAATATAGTATCTCTATGTTAAGCAAATGAATTAGCCATCCCTAAGATTCAATCTCTATAGGCTAACACATTTCTTTATTAGTGAATAAAATCCTGCTGTGGTGCTACTTTTTTAAAAAGAGATTATTTCATTTTAGATTTATGTCTCTATGTGGGTGGCCAAAGGTGGCATTCTCCTAGAGCTGGAATTACAGGCTGTTGTGAGCTTTCTGACATGGTGCTGGGACCAAACTAGGGTTCTCTCTTGTTTGTTTGTTTGTTTGTTTGTTTGTTTTTTCAAGACGAGGTTTCTCTGTGTAGCCCTGGCTGTCCTGGAACTCACTCTGTAGATCAGGCTGTCCTTAAACTCAGAGACCCACTTCCTCTGCCCCCCAAGTGCTGGGGTTAAAGGTGTGCATCACCACCGCCCGGCAACTAGGGTCTTCTTAATTGCTGTCTCTCCAGCCCCGTCTACAGTGCTCCTTTTCTGTTCCCTAGAGCTCGGACTTCATAGTGAAAAAAATAAATAAAAATAAAGATCAGACACGGTGACTCGTGCTGTAATCCAGCACTTAGAGGTGGGGGAGGGTCAGGCGCTCAAGTCAGCCTCAGCTACATAGAATGGGAGCCAGTCTGGGACCATGAGACCGTGTCTCAACACAAAACAAAAATTAATAGTGACATATGTACAATTAGATCTATGGAGTGAGACGTAAACATGGCTAGCCGCTGACTGAACAGGCACAGCTAACACTCATAAGGCGCAGAAGCTTTGAGTAGCCATCTAGCAACATTCCCCATTGTCTGGAAACAAGCCTTATCTCTATGGGTTCTTGAATTGTTTTTCTTTCTTTTCTTCTTTTCTTTTTTTTTTTTTTTTGTTTTTTTTTTTTTTTTGTTTTTTCGAGACAGGGTTTCTCTGTATAGTTTGCGCTTTCCTGGAGCTCACTTGGTAGCCCAGGCTGCCTCGACTCACAGAGATCCTCCTGCCTCTGCTCCCGAGTGCTGGGATTAAAGGCGAGCGCCACCACCGCCGGCCTGGATTGTTCTTCAAAGTGCTCAACCTCCCCGCTACCAAAGAGTGGGCCCTACCCTGGCTGCCCTATGAAACGATACAGGTAGAAAGAGCAGCAGGCGCCCCTTGGGGAGCTCTACGATAGGCAGGAAACTCAACTCGGGAGGGGCTTTAAGGGAAGCAAAAGGCACGGGTGAACATGAGCACGTGCAGACTGGGCCTCCAAAATGCTCTTCCGTAAGTGGCTGGGTATTGTAGTGGGTAGCTGTTCCAGCCTTTGACCCACCGCCTCAGTGAGGCAGCCAATGACTGCCACGCCTACCTATGACCTGCCCATGGGACGTGGCTGAGATGGGAGCCCATAAGACCTGTGATCTGTCTGTGCTGGCCCTCTTGGCTCCTTGTGATCCTGGATGCTGGATGGCAGACCGAGTCAGAGTTCTCCAAAGAACCCCACTGGACTACACCTCACCTCTCCCGGATCCTGTAACCAACCCCTTTACTGGCTGTAAGTTACCCCCAAATAAACCTCCTTTTAACAATGTGGAGATGCCCTGTTAAATCCCCACATTAGACTATGAGAGATTCACCAGTCAAGGTCCACCTGACCCTGGATAAACCTAGCATCTGGGAGTTTAGACGCTCACTTTCCCCTACAGAACTCCAAGGAGAAGGAAGACACCGAATGTTAGTTACTTTTCTGTTGCTGGAATAAAGCATCACGACCATGGCAACTTATAGAAGAAGGAGTTTATTTGGGCTTATGGTTCCAGAGGGATACGAGTCAATGATGTTGGGAGACATGGGTGAAATAGAACAGGAAGCTGAGAGCTCGTATCTTCAGACCCAAGCAGGAAGCAGGGAAAGATAACTGGAAATGATGTGGGTCTTTAACCTCTCAAAGCCTGCTTCCAGTTACATACCTCCATCAAGTCCACACGCCTAACTGGCCTCAAACAGCGCCACCAACTGGGGACAAAGTGTTCACACAGCTGAGGCTGTGGGAGAGATTCTCATTCAAACCACCACAGAAGACTTGGGAGCCGCATCCCAGCTCTGGCTGGAGGCTTCTCCTCGGGGAAGCTCCTGGACTCACAGGGTAGGGGAGCCAGGGAAGACTGCTCGCTGCCTTAGGGCCCAGCCGCTTCAGAACGAACTCTGCTCTACAGGGGATAGCTCCTGATTGGCCTACTTGAGGCCTTCGAGAACTTTGAGCTGTATCCATTCAGCGTTGTAATGGCATCCTGCTGCTACAGAGAGTTCAGATTTGGTTCACTTAAATCTTCTGCCGTAAGCTGACTTACTCATTTTCAGTAAAGCATCTCCAGTTTGTACTCTTTCCTGTCTGTCCGCTCCATTCTTGGGGAAGGGTGGGGTAAGAACCCAGTTGGAGATACAAGCCTGTCTCCGCCCGACATCACATTCAAAAGCGATACCATTCTCCCAGCCATGAGGTTAGTTGAGGGGTAAGCAGTGTCCTAGGTTGTACCAAGCAGAACCTTCCCTAAGATTTGGCATGTAAGCCCTGGAAGAGAAATGTTTTCTTTCTCTAGGCTTTTGATCTGTGCAGCCAATAAGGATGGAATACAGCAGGCAGAGGTGAACAGACTTGAGACACGAAGGGTGGGGAATGGATGGGAGACAGGGTTGAGAACATCACCAGAGTTCCTGGACTCCACCAAGCTAAAGACCAAAAGCACCCTCTTGGCCTTCCCATTTGCATGATCAATCAATCTAATGTCTTCGTCCACTTAATATGGCTGTAACGAAGTCTCTGAGGCTGAGTATTTTATGAAGAAAAGAGGTTTATTTATCAGTTTTGAAAGCTGATAGTCCATGACTGGCAGTCTCGTCTGGTCCGCCTCTGGTGAGGGTCTTCTAGCTGTGGGCGGATGGCATCACAGGGTCAGAGAAAGACCACAGGTGGAGAGAGATCACATGACAAGAGAAGACGCAAGAGACATGGAGGGGCCAGGCTCACTCTTTGGTAATGATGGCTCTCATAGGAACCAACGCACTCCTTAAGGCCAGCATCGATGGTGGCCAGGACTGTAGCATTCACCTTTGGCCTCACCTCTTACAGCGGCCACCACCTCCCAGTGTTGTAGAATTGGGGATCAAACTTCAGTCTGATAATATTTTAATATGATAAAATGATGATTTTTTTGCAGAGGCAAACTGCATCCGGATAAAAGCAGCAGAGCTCTCTCTCTGTCTCTCTGTCTCTGTCTCTGTCTCTGTCTCTCTCTCTCTTTCTCTCTCTCTTTTTCTGGTTTTGTTTTTTGAGACAGTGTTTCTCTGTGCAGCTTTGCACCTTTCCTGGAACTCACTCTTTAGCCCAGGCCTGCCTCTGCCTCCCAAGTGCTGGGATTAAAGGCGTGCGCCACCACCGCCCGGCATGCGGGGCTGTCTTGATGTGTCTCTCTCTTGCAACTTCAGAGCTCTTAACTAATTATTGTCACCACCATTGTCTTAACCCCTTAACCCCTACTCCAGGACTAGGAATTTCAGTCACATTCAAGATTCAAGTGAAGTTTTATATTCATATTCTGAATGTCATTGCTAAGTAGGAAATCCTATTTATTCCTCAGGAAAAGGAGGTTCAAGGGATTCATTATATGGGAATACAATTCATCTGTAGCCAAGTCTAGAAAAAAAATACTTTCCTAGACCTTTTCTGTCAAAAAAAATTATTTATTCTATATCAAAGGCAGAGTTATCTGCAAATTCAGCCAGAGATGGTGAACTCTGTCCTGATGACATCTTCATGCTAAGCTCCAGCTCCAGATTCTTCACATTCCCAACAGGCAGGCTTTAACACACTACCAATAGCTTATTTCTAATCCAAAAATATTATCAGCAACTGATTTTTTTAAAAAACATAGGATCCCCCTAGGTAGTCCTGATTGACCTAAACCTCACTCTGTAGACCAGGCTGGCCTCGAACTCACAGAGATCCGCCTGCCTCTGCCTCCCGAGTGCTGGGATTCAAGGTGTGCACCACCACAGCCTGACCCATGTTGTAGAATCTGACAGTGAGATCAAATATGACAGAAGTAGAGAATAAATACTTTCAATCACTGAGGGAGGGGAGAGGACACAGGAGGCACAGGTCAAAGGTTACAAAGTACCAAGTCGTCTCCAGGATTGGGCAAGACTAGTCTTCAAAAACGAGCCAATTTGGCTGCTTTGAACACTTTTTCTGTGTGAGGTGGCAATTGTGATAGTGATCAGTGGTAACCATCTTGCTACGTATCCTACAGCTTCATGATATAAATCTCAAATATAGGCAATAAAACTTACTTAAGCTTAAAAGGAAGTTCTAATAAAATTTATTTCAAATGAAAATTCAAAGAGTTTTGAGAAATTATAAAAAGTCAGGCATGGTGGAATAAACCTGTAGTCCTGCTACTTGAGGGACTGAGGTAGAAGCGTCTCCTTGGTGGGTCTGGCAGTTCATCAGGGAAAGAGAGAGAGAGAGAGAGAGAGAGAGAGAGAGAGAGAGAGAGAGAGAATGGGGGGTGCGGCTATAACACAGAAGCTCTACTTTCTTAGTGAGATACAGAAGAAAAACCCCCTAGACATGGGGGTTGGGGGAAGGGAGCCCAGGCTAAAATGGGTTCAACTCCTAGAGCAGGGAAAGGAAGTCAAGGAATGAACTGTGGAAGAAGTCTCCGGACCAACTGATAGAGGGAGAAAGGGCTATGCAGAGCTGTAATTACAGCTGGCCATTCCTCTGCAGCCAGGCCAGAATTCTACACATGTCCCATTCACAAATCGAGTTATCTCAGCTAGCAATGGCTAAGCATGGCGGCGGGGTGGGGGGTGGAGGGTGGGGTGGGGGGTGTTAGAGAAAGAATGTGCACTTTGGATAACCAGTAGCAACAGCAACAAAATCCCCAAATGAACCCTGGGCCACGTCAGGCAGGTGGCGCATCTTGGAGTCTGGAAGGCTCTAAGATCTCAGAGCCTCAGGCCCTCACTTGCAAGTGAGGGTTGCATAGACAGCCTCTGGGGGCCTTTCTGGACACAAGGACTATAGTTTATAATAGTTCTTCACTCTGAGACTCAGGTTCTGCAGATGAGGGGAGAGAGGTGCGGTGGAATCCAGTTTTCACTCTGCTGGGAAGTACTGAACACAGAACCTGGGCTCCTGGTAAGGAGCTGCTTCGTTCTTTCTGTGTTAAAAACCACATGAAGACAGGGTGGGAAAGATGGCTCAGAAGTTAAGATCGGGACAGAGCCTGCACCACGCTGTGTGGACTTTCTCAGCCTGCACATGTGTGAACTAAATAAACCTCTTTTCGTTATAAAGGTAGCCTGCCTCTATGGTACTAATGTGAAATGATTTAACACAGAATTGTTGGCAACCTCAAAAGTCCAACAGGAACAGGAAAAGGGCATTAACCATCAAATTCAAAAAGCCTCAATGAGAATTTTAGAAGATGCAAATAAAAAACACGAGAGCCCTGATTTTAGTCTATACCTTGGCAAATATTCAAAAGCTTGGTAAAAACCTAGCGTTAGTATTCTAGGATGGGGGTGGGAAGTCGTCTGGAGGTTTATTGGTGAAGACCTATAGAGTTTTAAATATTCTTTAAGGCAACAATTACACTTCTAGGAATGTCTCCTAGAGAGGCAGATGCACACACAGTCACAGACACACACAGATGTTCACAGCAGAATTGTTCATAATAGCGAAAGGCTGGGAGCAAACTCAATATCCTTCAATCAGGGATTGATTGAATAATTATAGGTTCCTGGCAGAAAAGAACACCAGGCAGCCACTCCTAAAGGATGCTGCGTCTCCACACGTGTGTGCGTGTGAAGCTATCTCCAAGATCCTTGATGGGGTGAGAGGGTGGTGAGGATGATGCAGTTTGGTAGTGTGAAGTGCCTTTAAAAGACGCTACAAACTTTCCTTCTGGAAGAAGTTCAGCGGAGGTCTGGTTAAGGAGGGAAGCTACTCGCTTTTCTACCTCCTGTACTCAATTTTCCATTTTATTTTTTATGTCATTTGAGTGTGTGTGTGTGTGTGTGTGTGTGTGTGTGTGTGTGTGTGTGTGTTCCCACAGAGGTCAGAGGATAGCTTTCCTGGAATGGCCCTGTCTTTCTACTGTGGGTCCAAGGGATCAGCTATGGTTGACAGACTTGGTGATGCTGTGTCTTTACCCACGGGGCCAGCAGCTAGCCTTCAATTTACCTTTTTTTTTTTTTTTTTTTTTGTGTGTGTGTGTGTGTGTGTGTGTGTGTGTGTGTGTGTGTGTGTGTGTGGTTTTTCGAGACAGGGTTTCTCTGTGTAGCTTTGCGCCTTTCCTGGAACTCGCTTTGTAGACCAGGCTGGCCTCGAACTCACAGAGATCCGCCTGCCTCTGCCGCCTGAGTGCTGGGATTAAAGGCGTGCACCACCACCGCCTGGCTCATTTACCATTTTTAAAACCAGCTGATTGGACTGGAGAGATGGCTTAGTGGTAAGAGGACTTGCTGTTTTTGCAGAGGCATAGGTTCGGATCCCAGCACCTAAATGGTGGCTCACCACCAACTTCAACTCCAGTTCTAGGGGATCCACTGCCATCTTCTGACCTTCGACGGAAGCAGGCACATACATGCAGACAAAACACTCATACACATAAGGCGAAAAAAAAAACCTAATTTTTAAAACAAAATTTTGATAAACATTAAGTTAGGATTGCAGAGGTCTGTGGTACTTTTAGATTCCACACCCCATTCAAGCAAGAAGCACGCGTGGAAAATCAAATGATGGGGGCTCGCCAGGAGGAAATGTATTTAATAAAATAAAATTGACGTCGTACGGATAAAGAGCAGACAGAGCAATAATAGCGCGAGCCGCACTCTATGGCCGTGCACTCCCCGGGCCCACGCAGGATCCTGGGGGCTGGCTCTCCTGCGGGACCACCTTTGACCCCAGGTCTCCCTGACAGAGAAGCGAATGGGACTGTGTGTAGGCTTAGCTGCAGCCGCCCGCCCTCCCCATCCCGCCCGCTCTTTCCCGAGGCCACAGTGCGACCCAGCGGGCCACCGGGAAACTGCGCTTCGCTCGCCACCAGGGACACCCAGAGGCAGCCGTGTGTTTGCCAAATCGACGTTGCCAGACCTGATCATCTTTCTTGCTCTCTTAACTTCTGATGATGTGGGTGAAAACGAAAGTTCTGGAGCGTCCTGGTGACTTAGGGGTTTCTGATTTACGTTTTCATGCTTTTGATAGTTTGTGAGCCCCAGGAAGGGACCGTAGCTTTTCGCTCAAGGCAAAATCTACTTATAATCGTGTAAGGAGACTGAGCCTAAAGCTCCCTGCTTCTGCCTACATTCATATGCTTTTTGTACAGACAGAAGCGTCCCCGGCTTGGGGAAACAGAAAACAGAAGTAACGCGTTAGTCACAACACTCACTCTCAGATTTTACATCGTTTAATTGTGGATTGAACGTCGAATGACTAACGCTGTGTGTACAGTGTTGTGCCCTTGTCCAATGTACCAGTGTTGTGCAATGGATTCCTCCATCTCTGGTTGGTTCTGCACCTATTAATAATATATAACCTGATTATAGACTGAAAACACATTTTACAAGGGAAAATGCCTTCAGAAAGTAAGATTCAGGTTTCAGGTGTTGGTGGCCAACTTGAAAATGTAAGTAGCACATTAATTAAATAAGTAGGGGAGAAACGTCTGTGCACACAGTGAAGTCTATTTGGTCACAAGGAAAGTTTAAATGTGTGCAATAAAGTAACCATTTGAAATACTGCTCTTCTCTCCCTTTTGTTTAAGCCCATGCTCGTCTTCAACTCACTGTATAACCCAAGCTGGCCTGGAACTCCAGGCAATCCTCCTGCCTCACACCTCCTGAGTGCTAGAGTTACGTGTGCCACCATGCTGTTTTTTTTTTCTTTCTTTCTTTCTTTCACTGTTTAAGGATTTATTTATTTGTATGTGTATGTACCTGCGGGGAATTATGTGTACCATATGCGTTCAGGAGTCTGCAGAGTTCAGAAGAAAGCACCAGATCCTCTGGAACTGAAGTTACAGACAGTTGTAAGCTTATAAGGGTGCTAGGAACTGAACACAGGTCTTCTGCAAGAGCAGTAAGTACTCTTAATCGTTGACCCATCCATCTCTCTGCTCTCCCCCTTCTTTTTTCAAGACAGATTTTTGTATGTGCGTAGCCTTGGTTGTCTTGGAACTACCTTGTAGACCAGGCTAGCCTCGGACTCAGAGATCTGCCTGCCTGTGCCTCATGAGTGCTGGGATTAAAGGCGTGCGCCACCACCAGCCGGCTCCCTTATTTTATTTTTTTAAATTATGTGCGTGTCTATGTGCAGCATGTGCATATGAATGTAGGTGCCCTTGGAGGCTAGAAGGCCTCTGATTACATGCCCTGAACCACTGAGCCAGCTCTCTAGCCTCCTATAAGAAGCATTTCCTATGGCTTACCACTTTCATTTCCATAGGTTTTTTTTTTTTTTCTAATCTGTGTGTAAGGCTGTAATTTAATCCTAACTGTAATTACATAAATTTAAAGAAAAAATTTTCATTATTTAGTTGTCCCATAGTTTAGATCTGACACAGGCACTAGCTGTGTTGACCAGTTCCAGCTGTGTTAATCACTGCTAATTAATTTACGGCAACCCGCCTTGACTGTGCTTTAAGGCCGCATCCTGCCTCAAGCCTGGCTGCAGAGAGCACAGGTCTGGCCTCTGGCTAGTTTAAGTGAGAAACTTATGACAGGGCATGCTAGAACTTCCAGGGTCACTGACCTGGGGAGTGATTGTCAAGACGCCTACTCTAGGCTGGGCTTATGTCAGGTATGCTCCCAAGCCCTCAGCAGAAGACTGGCCCAAGAGTGAGATGCACGGAGGTAAATCCGCCTCTATCACACTGCCCTTGTGAAACATGTACCTCTGCTGCAGCCAGGAGGCCGCTGGCACAGCCGAGATACCCGGGCCTCATGGCTTCCCCGCCGCTATATGCAAGAGCAAACGCCTCTTTTTTTTTTTTTTTTTTTTTTTTTTTTTTTTTGGTGGGGGTTCGGGACAGGGTTTCTCTGTGTTGTTTGGTGCCTGTCCTGGATCTCGCTCTGTAGACCAGGCTGGCCTCGAACTCACAGAGATCCACTTGGCTCTGCCTCCTGAGTGCTGGGATTAAAGGCATGCGCCACCACCACCTGCAAATGCCTCTTTTCAAAGGCAGAGGATATGCATGTGTGCCTGAGTTTTAAAAATCTAATGTGTAACCAACAGTACAGAAGATTGTTTTAGCATTCCATCTTCTACAAGATAAGACTCACTCAAAGAGTTAAGATAGATGGTGAGCTGTCCTCTAGCTCATACTCCTAGAATAATTACTAATTTTTATATTAGCTTTATCCCTCTCCCCCTTTTAACTAGGTCTATTGAGTAAGCTTTAGCAGCAATTAAAAGTAGCATCCATGGAGTGGTTCTTACAGTGTTCAGACATAAGCTATTAAGAAAATGACCTGAAATATGAAATCTTAGAATTCTTAAATATAAGGAGGCACATCTTTTAACTTTTTATTTCCTTTTTTGAGACAGCTTCACAGTATAGACCAAGCTAGCCTTGGCCTCACTGAGTAGTTCAGGTTGGCCTCAGACTTGAGATCCCCCCCCATCTCCACTGACTGAGTGCTGCACCCAAAGACTCTTGTCCTGAAGGGTAATCTAGAACAGTGGTTCTCAAGTTGTGGGTTGTGACCCTCTTAGGGTAAAATGACCCTTTCATGGGGTCACCTAAGACCATCGGGAAACACATATATTTACATTATGATTCATAACCAGCAAAAATATAGTTATGAAGTAGCAACGAGAATAATTTTATGGTTGAGGGTCACAACATGAGGAACTGTATGGAAGGGTCGCAGCATTAGGAATGTTGAGAACCACTGTTGTAGAGCTTTGTCTCAGTGTTTGGACAGCGTGTGATTGTTCTGTGAGGAGTTTCTGTTGTTGAGGGAGTGTTGAGGACTGAGGAGATAACTCACAGGGGAAATGTTTGCCTTGCAAGCATGCAGGCCCGAATTCAGTACCCCAAACCCACTAACACCAAGGAGGCACCGCATGTATGCTTCTCATCCTAGCACTGGGAGATGGACAGACAGACAACTGGGGCTCCCTGGCAGGTGAGTTTTGTGGGCGTGTGCATCTGTTCCATACAGCCGCCATGCCAAGTTCCCCCAAACTGGGTGGCTTAGGGCCACACAAATGTATTCCTCCATGTTCTAGATGCTCTGGGGGAACCCTCCCTCAACCCCAGTTTCTGGTTGGGACCAGTATTCCTTGGCTTCCTTGGCCTGGAGCCAGTCACTGGGATCTCTACCTCGCCCTCCTATTGTCTGTCTGTCTATTGTCTGTCTGTCTGTCTTTTGACTCAGCTTTGCACCTCTTCTCCCTCGGTTTTTCTAGACACTTGCCGTGAGATGTAGTCCCCACTTGGACAATCCAAGGTGATCTTCTCAAATCGCTCTTCACATTTGCAGTGTCTGTTTCCAAACGAGGTCCCATCAGAAGGTTCCCGAGATGAGCTGTTAATGCACCTTCTAGGATTCATCGTTCTACTCATGACAGCAAGTGGAGAGGATGCTGAGCTGAACCAATTGAACCGATTTCTTTGCTGCAGGATTTTGAGACCTTTGACGTATTGGATGTGCCTTATGAATCTCTAAACCTGAGCTTTGCTGTGCAGTAATTCCCAATCCATCCAGCTTCGGGTTCCCCCTTACAGGAGTGATGTTCTGCAAAACACAAAACATTTTCTGGAATAGCCTTGTCTATGCCTTGATTTTAGACCCCCAGCCTCCTGAATTTTGAGGCAATCAATTTTTACCTTTTTTAAACTATCCACCAGCTTGTGATGTTTTGTTAAAGCAGCCGTAGGCAACTAATATAATATCCCCCAAAGACACTCACTTTTAAAAATGCTGTCCCTTGTAGAAGGCTCACCTGTGACTCCAAATGTAAGGGATCTGACGCCCTCTTCTGGCCCCTAAAGGCACCTGCACTCATGTACACCTCCCCCTCAACATTGTATACACAATTCAAAAATAAAATGTTTTTAAATGCTTCAGTAACACCAGTTAAACTCAGTGAGTCTCGTGTGATGGATGGAGAGAATTGAGTCCCAAAAGTTGTCCTCTGGCATTCATATGTGATTCATGGCGCATGTGCACACACTGATCCACACCCCCAAATCACCCCTCTCACATACACAAAAATTAAATGTCATAAAAAGTTAAAAAAAATAATAAATTCAGTGGGTCACTTAAAAAAACATAAATGCAGGGACACTTGGCTCAGTCTGAGAGGAAGGGACTGGACCTGCCTGGACTGAGTCTACCAGGTTGATCGCAGTCCTCGGGAGGATTTGCCCTGGAGGAGGTGGGAATGGGGGGTGGGCTGGGGGTAAGGGGAGGGGGTGGGAGGAGGGAGAATAGGGGAACCTGTGGCTGATATGTAGAACTGAATGGTATTGTAAAATAAAATTAAAAAAAGAAAGAAAGAAAGTAGGAGGGGATTATTGGGGGGAAATGTGTTCAGAAGGAGCAGGGGTGGGGTGTTCTGAGAGAACACAATCAAAATAAATTATATTCATGCATGAAGTTGTTAAAGAATTAGAATTTTTTAAAGATTTATTTATTTATTTATTTATTTATTTTTTATTTTTATTTTTATTTTTTTTTTTTTGGTTTTTCGAGACAGGGTTTCTCTGTGTAGTTTTGGTGCCTGTCCTGGATCTCGCTCTGTAGCCCAGGCTGGCCTTGAACTCACAGAGATCCGCCTGGGTTGGCCTCCCGAGTGCTGGGATTAAAGGCGTGTGCCACCACTGCCCAGCTTAGAATATTTTTAAATGAATGTTTGCTGCGTTTTCAATTATTCTGATCACTACCCTGGTTTTCACTATTGATTTAGCTACATGTTGAGAACATGGAGGTACATGTTGAGAACATGGAGGTAGACTATATCTTAAAAAACTGTAACTACAATTTGTTATTAATTTTGTTTTCAAGTGCCCCAGAGTACCTGAGCCATGACTTACAAATGTCATTACCCTAAATATCCTTTATGACTACAGGTTTGGGAGAGAAAAACTACAAATGAGCCTGGAACATCTTGTGGAACCTGAAAGCAAATGTTTAAAGACCAGTCAGGAAATGTCAAAAGCTATCCAAACCTGCAACAATGGGAGAGAAGTGTATTAGTTATAATGTAATAATGATGGCAATGGATTGTAGCACTATAACTGTCTTTAAAACGAAACAGAACTACTCCTTGATAACACTCAAAGAAAAGTAAATAAATATACAGATATTTATTTATTTATTTATTTATTTATTTATTTATTTAACAAAGCTTGACTGAGGAACCCAGGCTGACCTGGAACCCAGGCTGACCATGAGACCCAGGCTGACCATGGAACCCAGGCTGACCTGGAACCCAGGCTGACCTGGAACCCAGGGAACCCAGGCTGACCATGGACCAGGCTGACCTGGAACCCAGGCTGACCTGGAACCCAGTCTGACCTGGAACCCAGGCTGACCATGGGACCCAGGCTGACCATGGAACCCAGGCTGACCATGGAACCCAGGCTGACCTGGAACCCAGGCTGACCATGGAACCCAGGCTGACCATGGAACCCAGGCTGACCATGAGACCCAGGCTGACCATGGGACCCAGGCTGACCATGAGACCCAGGCTGACCATGGGACCCAGGCTGACCATGGAACCCAGGCTGGCCTCTAACTCTTGATCTTCCTGTCTGAGCCTTTTAAGTGCTGAGATTGTAGGCATGTGCAAAGAGCCAGTGTTAGGTATCAACTAATGAGTATAGGGGGATGAGCTAGAGAAGTGGTTCAGAAGCTAAGAGCATTTGTTCTTCTTGCACGGTCCCCAAGTTTGGATCACAGCACACACTGGTCAACACTGGTCGACTTCCTATAACTCCAGCTCCAGGGGATCTGACTTCCTTTTCTGTCTTTGTTTGGTCTACACACACACATACACACACACACACACACACACACACACACACACACACACACAGCTAATTAAATGTAACTTTTTTAAATCTTAAGACATTTATGAGAAAAATTCTGCAGAGCTTATATACCAGAATCATTGCTAACTTTATTGGGTGAAGTCATTCATTATTCTTAAGAAATGCTGGCAGCCAGGCGGTGGTGGCGCACACCTTTAATCCCAGCACTTGGGAGACAGAGGCAGGCGGATCTCTGTGAGTATCAGGACAGCTCGGGCTACACAGAGAAACCTGTCTCAAAAAACCAAGAGGAAGGGGGGTGGGGAGCTGCTGGCTAAAGTATCATAATAGCTACAGTTTTCATTTATTAACAAGGCAAAGAATGCTACTGTGGTTCAGATCTTAAGTGTTAGGGATCTTAAGTCCCTCAAATCTAAGCACTACTGGAGGGTGAAGGAGCCTTTAGGAGATGGGCCCTCACAGGAGGTCTTCAGGACACTGTTGGTGTTCCCTCAGAGGGAAAGTGGGACCCAGCCCTTCCTCTTCCTTTGTTTTCTGTGTCCCAAGGACAGGATAAGTGCTTTGGTTCCATCACGGGCTCCCACCTTGACATGCCGCCCCCACCACAGGCCCAGAAGCAACAGAACCAGTGAACCATGACTGAAAACCTCCCACACCGTGAGCTCAAGGAACCTTTCCTTCTTTATAGGCTGACTTCTCAAGGATTTGTGGCAGTTATGAAAAGCTCCCTAACACAGACGTAGATTATTTCATCCGTTCAGCTTCCAGCAGGCTTGAGACTTTCCAACTACAATACTAACAGATGAAGATTTGATTCTGGCCTCAACACTTTTTCATGCATGCTCCTGGATGGCAAAGCATGCCCCCCTATATCACCCCCCCCCCCCCGCCGCTTTTCAGATCAGCTTTTCTTGCACATGTCTTCTACCTTGGCTCCTTTGAAACCTTTGAAATTGATCCCACACCTGTCCTCATCCCCATTACCCAAAGTGGACGGGACTGTCCTCTTCCCAGTGGCCATTGCTGGGAGCATTTTCTGCTGTGATGCCCACCTAGCATCAAGTCATGAATGTGTGCCGCCAGAGAGATCTGATGCTGTTTCTTTGTAACCTAAAGACGAGTCAGTCTCCCACTGTCTAGAGAAAAAGACAACACACCATGACTGGCTGCTTGAGGTACCAAAAGATGATGGCGCCCAGCATCCTCTGCTAGCATCCCCAGTGGATTCAGGCAGTGGCCTTGGAACCTTACAGCTGATGGGAATATGGCTTGGCAAACCCTGACAACCTCAAGCCAAGCACAGTTGCGCATGCCTGTGATCCCAGTACAGGAAGCCCATTTTGGAAAAATTAAGACTAGGAAATTGGGGTTCCTCTTAGGGAGTCATTCCACCTCAGGGCTTCATTTTCCTCATTTGTTAAAGGAAATGATCGGAGGTTTTCGTTTGTTTGAAGACCGTTTCAAGCTGTAATCATTTTCATTTGAGCCCTGTTTCCCTGAACGAGTCACAGTAGCCCAACGTAGGAGTAAGTCCTTCCCAAGACCAGTCCTCCAGTTCTCGGACGCCTGAACAATGAGGTAAACGCCTCAGCTCTTCCTCCCACAGCGAAACCGAACTTAGCCCACCATCACATCTGGCCCAGGCTCACCTTCCTTCTGGGAGAAAAAAAAAAAGTGTTTGTTGGTAACTTGGAAGCAAAATTAATTCCATGTGTCCTTGGCAGGCTGTGCAGAGACAGCATCAAAGGAAGCCACTGTGGAATTTGCTTCCCCACTTCCTGCACCCTTTCTAACAGTTCTGCAGGACCCCTCGGGAGATGCGGGCAGGGCCAAAAGAGAGGGGCCAACGTGGCGGGGGAAATCAAGAACTCTGTCCAGGGTGTGGCCAGGATGGGAAGGAAGACAAAAGGCAAAAGATGTCTATAACGGACAGAGAAGAAAGAACAAGCTTCGAGATAATGGTCCCAGGGCCAGGATGGAGCTCAGCGAAGGGGCGTGTGCCCAGAACACAGCACAGAGGAGACAGATGTGTTTCTAAGGTTCGGCCCCCCGAGCTATCAACATCTCCTGTGCTGCTCACTTTTACAATACGTAACAATGCGGAAAAGGTTTAAGCTACAGCCTTTGCTGGTGAGCCAGCAAAGCAAGGCAGAGACACACGAACTGTGAGGAGGGACTCAGGCCACAGCAAGCCTTGCCTGCCTTTTCACAGTCTGTGCAAGCTCACATCTAAACAAGGGGAAATGCCAATCTAAAGAAAACAACCCGACGCACAGGCAGTTCCAACCTTCCGAACAGAGACCTCAGAAGTAAACCAGATTGCTATTCACGGCTTATTCCACACATCGATTGCAGTCAGTATGCTAGTAGAAAAGGGCGGTGGTGTGGGACTCTTGGGAAGTCAAAAGAAAAGCCTGTTCCTCCAGATGCTCACTGGGAGCTCTATTTACTTAATTTGATTTATTTATTTTTGTCTTTTTTTCCCCCTGTGAATTCCACACCTTTATTTTTCACTATGACTTTCCAGTTCTTACCGTTGTGGAGTATTCACCAGAGAGAACTGCTTGGACGTGGGTTCAAGCCATGTCTTTACCAGCTGTCCAGGGAATACACTGGACATTTGGGGATCCCAGTATAGTCCCGTGCCTTTTTCAGGATGCGCTCTTTTACAAAAGCCATGCCCTGGCTTGACACACTTCAGTTAACAAGAACGGCTAGCCAGAAGCAGAACTACAGAAGTCAAAAAGCAAGGTTAGTACATTTAGAGACTTTCCCAGAACTATGGACTTCGATGGCTTAGGTCTTTGTTTTTTTAGTTTGAGCAGGTGGTGCTGTCTACATACTGAATTTTACCGCCTGAATGGTACTTCCGCCATGGAGTCAGTCGTGGGGGCTTACTAAGGTCTGGGTCCCCGTTACATTAGCTTATGGCACACATATAATAAGTATTTAATAAAGGAAGATAGCAAGTGCTATACATTTGTAATATGACTTTTAAAAGGCACAGTATGGCTACTCATTCATTAATTCATTCACATTTTTCTTTATAATTCTCAGTATGTATAGTCAGTAGGTCTTGCTATGTAGCCCTGGTTGGTCTGCTACTGACTCCATAGCCCAGACTGGCCTCAAAATCATGGCAATCCTCCTGTCTCAGCTTCCCAAGTGCTGGTATTACAGAAATATACTACTATGCCCAGCTCCAGGGTATCTTATAAAGTGTGTGTGTGTATACGTGTGTGTGTGTGTGTGTGTGTGTGTGTGTGTGTATATATATATATATATATATATACATTTATATATATATTAAACCCCCTCAGACTGGCAAGTGAGAAAGCTTTTGATTTGAATATACCTATTTTATTTGTGGCAAGCACACTACCTTCTCTTTATATCCAATAGCTAGGATTCTATTTATTTGATTTTCTTAATAAGCTAGGCCTAAGACAATGTCATCTGAAAACAATAAAATGTTGTCTTCCCCTTTCCAGCATTCCGAGTCACAGTCTTTTCGCCCTCAGCGGTGCTGAGATGACATCAAATGACAACGGTGTGCTGAGCGTCCCACCACTTCACGGTCCTGAGGAGAAGGCTTCCTGTGCTTCCTCATCCTGACTCTCCAAACCAGAGCCCAGCAGGCTCTCACATGCTCACTTCCCTTTGCTGTACTCTCGTTACAGACCACTTAAAATCATCTTAATATAATCATGAGAGTCTTAACAGCCCTGGGGTGGTTAACTCTCAATGGAGTTTCCTTTCTGTCCCTAAACCGCAATGTGGGAGCATTCCTTCGCCTCTGTTGAGCACACACACACACACACACACACACACACACACACACACACACACACACACAAGCAATGCCTTCAGCCTTGAAAGCAAAAGCACTCTGGGCCTACAGCGCACATCCTCACGGGCAAGTCTTATCTGTGCTGGATGGGTAAATGCTTAACAACTGTGTTTGTCCTCACCTGCATGAGAAGTGGACAGCGTGCGGAAATGATAGCATTAATGAGAGACAACTGCTACCCTGCCTAGAGACTGGACAGTTGTGACCCTTCTCCTTAGCCCACTCACCCATCTCCCCTTGAGCCAAATTTCCTCCATTCAACACAGGCTGAGTCTGCATTCCCACAGCCTGAGGCCAACCTTCTCCATCTGCTTCACAGGTCTCACTCTTTTTAGACCCAAGCACTTCCACTAGCCACTTCCACATTCAAGGTCACTGTCACAGACACAGAGGCCGTCATCAGACACAGGGACACCAGGACCGGATGTACCACTGAGCAACAAAGACCTTCTCCAGACAGTCACATTCTCCCTAACCCTCTCCCAACCCCAGCTAAGCTTGGCTGCTGTGAGAGCAGCCAGAGAAGAGGAAAAGATGCCTGTCAACCTCGGTGTCCTGGAGACTCCAGGCCATTCTCCAAACTTCTGGTGGGTTTTCCCAACTAAAGCAGCAAGACAGCCATGAGGGGAAGGAGGCCGCGGAGGCAGACAGTAAACAGTGAACTTTCTCTGTCCACCGGGTAAGTTTGGTCTTCCTGATGTAGATGCGCCATAACTCAGACCCAGACAGCTCAAACCCCGACCTCTCAGCCCCTTGTGGCTTCAGTCACCCCGGAGCATGCGCACAAGTGCCTTTATTGGTGCTCAAGGTCCACAGCAGGACAGTGTTAGAATTCCAAGCCACTCCTCCAGCTACATGACCTGAACTCGCTGTCTAGTAGCCAGACAAGATGCTTAGTCATCCAGGGCCTTACATCCTACGTAATCCGTGTGTTGCGTAATCACGTGATTTTTGCGAAGCGTGATCATGTAATCTATGCACATATATGTGGGGGGGGGGACCTACAAGCGGATTCCACCTGTTCCCCTTCCTCTCTTCCTGCACAATCATTCCATAGGCCGATGCACACCCTTTCTATTCCCTTCCCTTAATAAACTCTTATAGTGAGTTTTGTTGTACCTAGTGGCTTTTCTTGAACAATAAACAGTGCTGCTTAGTAAAATACATTGCACCACTTGATAAATAACACAGAGGCTGCCCTTGCTCACCCCATTTCCTCTCACTCTCAACAAAAGTCTGCTAAGCCACATTCCAGCACAATCCATCTGGCTGTTCTTGTGGCTGCCCCTCTCCAGACAGACTTGACTTACTGCAGTCTCCAGCCCTGCCTAACGGGTACCTAACCTTAATGCCCAATTCAGCTATCTGAACCTTGGCCTTAGATTAATAATTAGAAATACCTAAAGTATGTTTAGTGATTGATTTAATCTCTACTGCAACCTTATGAGGTATTATTTCCATCCACAGATGAGAACATGGAAGCTCCATGGAATTAAATGTCTTACCCATGGTCACACTGTCAATAACAGAGTCGAGAATCAAACCCAGGATCTACACCTCTCCCTCTCTTTCCTTCTCTCTCCCTCCCTCCAACCCTCCCTCCCTTTCCAAAGAGATTGATTTTTATTACTTCTTTTAGTTGTGTATGTGCCTGTGTGTCATGTATGCACACGTGAGTGCAGGTTCCCAAAGAGGCCAGAAGAGGGCATCAGATCTCCTGGAGCTAGTTATGGTTAGTTGTCAGCTGCCCAGCATAGGTGCTGAAAACCACCTTGGGTCCTTTAAAGGCAGTATGGGCTTTTAACTGCTAAGCTATCTCTCCAGCCCTTTGTGTATTCTTTAGACAGGGTCTCACTATGTAGACCATACTGGTCTAGAACTCATGAAGATCTGCCTGCCTCAGCCTCCCAGGTTCTGGAACTGAAGGCACATGTCACCACTCCTGGCCTTGTTTCATTCTTTAAGTAGCAGGACAACTTTACGGAGGGAGAAGAACAAGAAATTAGCATGAATTAATCAGCAGAATAAGACAATAGTTGTGCTAGGCATGGTGGCACACGCCTTTATTCCCAGCACTCAGAAGGCAGAGGCAGGCAGATCTCTGTGAGTTCGAGGCCAGCCTGGTCTACATATACATAATGAGTTCCAGAACAGCCAGGACTACATGGTGAGACCCTATCTCAAAAATAAATTTAAAAAGACAGTAGTTATGGATTGCACTTATGGAAATGGAACTACATTTCACTGGGATCATTACTGAAAATGCTGGACAGACAAATAAAACTTACCCTGGCTTCTCTGGCCTTCGAGCCACTAGGTCCGTATTCCTGTGTTGTGTGACTCAGCTCCAACTGGCTATAGTGCGCATGCTCTAAACACCTAGTGTCTTATTTTTCTATTGCTGTGAAGAGACACCATGACCAAGGCAACTTATTTAAAAACAAAACAAAAACAAAAACAAAAACAAAAAACAAAAAAAAAAAAACAAAAAAACCTAGTTTCTTAGAGCTCACAGTTCTGGAGGATCAGAGCCCATGACCACCTTGGCAGGGCGGCATGGCAGCAGGCAGGCAGTCATGGCACTGGAGCAGTAGCTAAGAGCTTACATCTTGATCCACAAGCATTAGGTGGGGTCGGGGGTGAGGGGGTTAGGGGGAGCAGTGTCTAACTGAGCCTGGCATGGGTTTTTGAAACCTCAAAGCTCACGCCCAGTGACACACCTCCTCCGACAAAGCCACACCTCCTATTCTCTCCAAGCAGTTCAACCAACTAGGGGCGAAGCATTCAAACACATGAGCCTCTGGGAGCCATTCCTTCAAATCACCACACGAGGCTGTTCTATCTCTACCCTTCCCTTTCTGCCTAGTCAGCCCACCAGGCCTAACACACACAGGCATTGAAGAAGACAAAAGATTAATTCTGAAGAATCCCCAGTAAGAAACATCGGAAGACCCACACTCATCTCCACCGCAGTAGATAACTCTGATTCAAGAAGAGAACATCAGAGTCTTAAATTGGCATGTGGTGTTGGGGGAAAGAATCTTCCCTAATTATTTACTAAGAGCGTTTCCAAAGAGAAGCAAAACTTGCCTACAAGTCAGGAAAGAGCTCGGGCGAAGTCTCAGCAGCAGGTAAGAGTGTTTGCTGCATGAACACAAAGACCAACTTCAAGTCCCAGAACCCACATTGAAAGCCAGGCATGTTGTACATGTCTGCAACCCAGCACTGGGGTCGGAGAAGCAGAGACAGGAGGATTGCTGGGACTTGCTGACAGCCATCCTAACTCTAAGTTCACTGAGAGACCCTATTTCAAGGCAATAAAACAAAGTGGTAGACCAGGACAGGACACCCACATCTTCCTGTGGCATGTGCATATGTGTGCACAGATACCACAAACACATGCACATAAGATATGGATTTCAAAAAAAAAAAAAAGAAAAAACAAAAGATGCCGTAAGAACCACTTCACATCTGTGTCATTAAGATCTTGCTTTCCTGCAGCCATGCGCAGAGAAAGTGAGTGAATGAATACATATGAAGCATGGTCTAGAGATGACTCCAACTGGGGGCCATGGAATTCTTAGTGGGCTTCAGGGTGTCCATGCACTGGTTCATTCAAGTGCTGTGTGAATGCACCTTTTTTTTTTTTTTTTTTTTGAGACAGGGTTCCTCTGTGTAGCCCCAGCTGTCCTGGAACTCTGTAGCCCAGGCTGGCCTCAAACTCACATAGATCTGCCTGCCTTGTGCATTTTTCTTTCTTTCTTTCTTTCTTTCTTTCTTTCTTTCTTTCTTTCTTTCTTTCTTTCTTTCTTTTTTTTTTAGAAAGCAGCTTCCATAGCTATTATCCAAATACTTCCTCGAAAGGAAAATATAAAAACGTTAGCACTAATTAGAATTAGTTTCAGTAGAAATAAGTCCTGTCTGTGATCCATCAGCAGTTCCTCAAGCCAAACTGTCCTTCCCTTCTGAAAACATTCTCTCTACCAACTTCCCAGAGGAGCTGGGAGAGCAAGCGGCATTTGGCAGCTCACCTGGTAATGCTCTCCCTTCCGCACATGGCTAGCAACGCTGGCATTTCTAAAGACAGGGGCGGCCAAGTGTGATCCCATTGCACCCTAATTAAGCCAAATCAAAACACCCAATAAGCTGAAAGAGACAGCATATGAAGAATAAACACCCAGTGCGCAAGCCAGCTCCAGCCTCCTGGGAAACTTTGCTCTGCAGGGCAGAATCAGTCAGGGGAGCAAAGGGGTTCCTAAAGATTAGGGAGGAAGAGACCATGGCATGGGTGGGGCTGGCAGGTGTAACAAGCACAGATCAGAGGCAGAGCAACAGATTAAAGAGACAGAGATGCTGGGAAGGAACAGATGGACTGGTCCAGGGCCAGGGAGGAAGTGAAAGGCAAGATGGAGGCCATATCTTTGAGCATCACTGGGAGATGATGGGGCTTGAACTTTTGTGTAAGAGATGTCAGAGGATCGAGCAGATTCCAAAAGGAAAGAGGTCAAGTGACTAGGCTCTAAAGATCGCAAGAAAAAAAAATGAAATGAATAGGAAAAGAAAAAAAGATGTGATTGCTGAGAAGAGAAACTAGTCAGCACATGGAGTGTCGGGTATTCATTTGAAAGGTGCATCGCCTATGAATGGACCAATCAGTAAGGGATGTGTGGACTAGATGCAGGTGTAGATAAACTTGGGAGACTTGGGTTGAAGGAAATGGAGAGGTCCCTGTGCTCTATGGCTATGACCCGTGTCTTCCTTGGGGTCTCTATTGCTGCGATAAAACATCATGACGAAAAGCAATTTGGGGAGGAAAGGGTTTATTTCCCTTATATTTCCCAGCACAGATCATCATCAAAGGAAGTCAGGGCAGAACCTGGAGGCAGGAGCTGATGCAGAGGCCATGGAGGGGTGCTGCTTACTGGCTTGTTCCTCATGGCTTGCTCAGCCTGCTCTCTTATAGGACCCAGGACCACCAGCTCAAACACACCTTTAATCCCAGCACTCAGGAGGCAGAGACAGGCAGATCTCTGTGAGTTCAAGGCTGGCCTGGTCTACAGAATGAGTTCCAGGACAACCAGGGCTACATGGAGAAATCCTGTCTCAGAAAAAAAAAAAAAAAAAAAAAAAAAGCATACATATAAATATGTGCTACATAACTATGTTCAATGTTCATTCATTCATTCATTCATTCATTCATTCAAGATATATTGATTAAGCCTCATCTTTGTCTCAGGCTCTGCATGTTCATTCAGCCTGACTTTGATGTGAAAGCAGGAACAGGCAAGGGAAGCTGTTCCCCACATGACAAATGTTCGTGTGTTCATTCAAGACTCTCATCCTTTGAACAATATGTTTTGTTTTGTTTTGTTTTGTTTTGTTTTGTTTTGTTTTGTTTTGTTTTGACATGAAGTCTCCTGTAACTCGAACTCTAACTCCCTATGTAGCTGAAGATGACCTTGAACTCCTGATCCTCCTGCCTCTACTTCCCGAGTGCTGGGACGACAGGCATGCAGCACTGCACTGGCTTTGGATAACCATTGAACACCCCTGCTCCACAGCAGTGACCTTCGAACTCCAAAGGGCCCCACAGATGTTCTCGGAATGCCGGGAACAGCACGGGAGGGCGGCTGATTTCATTCTCCTCCATCTTGCTAAGCCTCCTCCCAATTAAGCTAGTATTTCCAGGCCGTGAAAAGCAATCTGAAGGGGCGGCTACAACCTCAGAATACGAGCGAGCCCAGGCTCCAAGAGCCTATTCTAAAAGTTCCTTGAAGCCAATTTCAATATGCAAATTTATGCTTTAAAATTAAGCTTCATTAAAATGCACTTACCGGTTTAAGTGGAGGCTGATTTTGTAACCACGTTTGGAATTTAGATTCTTACTACTTTCAAACAAATGCTATGTAAACATGAAAATTAAGTAATCAAATGATTCTTTGCCCTCCTTCTACCACACTTTTCACTTGGAACTCTCAACAGACTTCAAAATACAAATCCTAAAGTCACCCCCACGAGGAAAAGGTGCCTCTCAGCTTTTTTATAGAAAGCAACCTTGGACCTCTAGAAGATGGAGGTCCTGGAACCTACTCCACTGACACGCTGGCAGGAACTCAGAGAACCCTGGCGGTCTTCTGCCCCTGCCCTTATCCCAGGTGCCTGTCCTGTGTCCCCACCAGGCTTCCACTCTTGCTACTCCTCCAGGTCTTCTTCTAGGTCTAGTTTCAGACGGACTTGGGGTCTTCTCAACACCCACGTAAGAAGGCCATGACAGAGAGACAGAAAGAGAACAAGGGGCCTATTAGAGATTTCCCCTGCAGCCGGGTGATGGTGGTGGCACACGCCTTTAATCCTAGCACTCGGGAGGCAGAGGCAGACAGATCTCCATGAGTTTGAGGCCAGCCTGGTCTACAGAGCGAGATCCAGGACAGGCACCAAAACTACACAGAGAAAACCCTGTTTCAAAAAAACAAGAAAAAGGGGCTGGAGAGATAGCTCAGAGGTTAAGAGCACCGACTGCTCTTCCAGAGGTCCTGAGTTCAACTCCCAACAACCACATGGTGGCTCACAACCATCTGTAATGAGATCTGGCACCCTCCTCTGTATACATAATAAATAAATAAATCTTAAAAACAAAAAACAAGAAAAAGAAAAGAAAGAAAGAAATTTTCATTGTGCAAGCCTAGGCCAGAAAGGGTTCCTGCAAATGGCAGAAAGCTCTGGTAATCAAGATGTTCCTGGATGAGCAGGAACCACAGAACTACCTCAGGGTAAACTCTGCCCAGAACCAGGTTTTTTTGAACTGACCATAGTTCCATGTGTGGAATTAACGATGGGAAAGTTAGTGCATGTCACTCACTTTCAGTAAATTCGTTCTTATAGTGGGCTTGATAAATTTGTCTTTCTATTCTGGTACAGTGCGCTCCAGTTTTAGAAAGAGGTCTAGTGGTATAAAAGGGCAGAACACAGAAGCAGTACCACTTACCCTCACCCAATAAAACATAGGCACTTACCCCTCCCAAACCTGAGCAAAGGGGGTTTGGGGATGTAGCCATGTGATGGAGCCCATGCTGGACAGAGCACCTCTTTCCAGCCAGAGAGAATTTCATTTAGAGGAAGTCATCAAACCAAAGAACTTGTGAGCTGCCTGGGACTGCCTGGGACTGCCAACCCACAAATAAGGACACAGAAACTTGTCATTATTTCTGAAAGCTCAGCCTTTAGCTTAGGCTTGTTTCCAACTGGCTCTTATAACTTAATTAACCCACTTTTTAAAATCTACTTTCTGCCCCCTCTCCTCAGTACGGAGCATCCTACCTGCTCCAAGTCTGCTGGTGAAATCTGGGAGCCTAGATTCCTCCTCCTCTTCCTCTCTCTCCCCAGAAACCCCACCTATTCTCTCCTGCCTAGCTACTGGCCATTCGGTTCCTTATTACACCAGTCACAGCAATACATCATCACACAGTGGACAAATATCCCACAACACTTGCCCTCTATCTCCCTCAATGATTCAGAGTTAGGGCTTTTGGGTCAAGGTCCTTGTTGGTCTCAAGCTTTCAGAATAAGACTGTGTGATCTCAGAAGACTCATAACCTTCCTGGCTTATTAACTTTTGTTGTTATATTTATTTATTGTCTTTATATCTCACCTGCAATTTCCCCTCCCTCCCCTCCTCCCAGTTCTTCCCCCTCACTTCCCATCCTCCACCCAGATCCACTCCTCTTCCATTTCTCTTCAGAAAAGGGCAGGCCTCCCATGGATATCAACCAGTCATGGTATATCAAGTTGCAGCAAGACTAGGCACCTCCTCTTCTATGAAGGCTGGACGAGGCAACCCGGTAGGAGGGAAGGCTCCCCAAAGCAGGTAAGGTTCAGAGACAGCCCCTGCTACCTCTGTTAGGAGTCCCACAACTGTAACATATGCAGAGTGCCTAGGTCAGTCCCATGTAAACTCTCTGATTGGCAGTTCAGTCTCTGTGGATCCCAGTGAGCCCAGGTTAGTTGATTCTGTGGATTTTCTTGTGGTGTCCTTGGCCACTCTGGCTCCTACAATCCTTCCTCACCTTCTTCCACAGGAGTCCTTGAAATCCTGATGTTTGGCTGTGAGTCTGCATCTGTTTCAATCAGTTGCTGGATGAAGCCTTTCTGATGACAGTTGGGCTAGGCACTGATCTATGAGTGCAGCAGAATACCAGCAGGAATCATCATTGCATTGTTTGTTTGTTTGTTTGTTTGTTTGTTTGTTGTTTGTTTGTTGCCAGTCATGGTTGGTTTTAGCCTGAGTTTCTGGGCTATCCTGCCTCTGGGTCCTGGCCCTCCAGGCTGTGACAGCGGTGGGCTCCCTCTCATGGTATGGGTCTCAAGCTGGACCAGTCATGGGTTGGCCACTCCCACATTTTCTATACCACCTTCACTCCAGCACATCTTGGCAGGGCAAATTGTAGGTCAGAGGTTATGTGCTTGGATTGGGATCCCAAGCCCTCTACCTGAAGTCTGGTTACAGGAGATGGTTCAGTGCTGTGGATATTGCTGTATGCTGTGAATGTGTTGCTCTGACTGGCTAATAAATAAAATACTGATTGGCCAGTAGCCAGGCAGGAAGTAGAGGCGGGACAAAGAGAGGAGAATTCTGGGAACAGGAAGGCTGAGTCAGGAGTCGCCAGCCAGACACAGACGAAGCATAATGTAAAGATGCCGGTAAGCCACAAGCCATGTGGAAAGGTATAGATTTATAGAAATGGGTTAATTTTAGATATAAGAACTAGATAGCAAGAAGTCTGTCACAGCCATAGAGTTTATAAGTGATATAAGTCTCTGTGTGTTTACTTGGGTCAGAGCGGCTGCAGGAGCTGACCTGGAGCCAGGCGGGACACAGAAAAACTTCAGCTACAGTTCAGGCTCCATATCTCTCAATGCTAGGAGTCTTAACTAGGGTCATAGATTTCTGGGAGTTTCCACTGCACTAGGATTCTCTTTCCCCAGAGATTCCCCTGATCCCAGCTGTCTCCCCCATTACTCTCTCCCTCCATCTTACTCCCACCTGATCCCTCCTCTCCTCCCCTCCCCCCCATCCCCTCCCCACCAGGGATGTCTATTCTGTTTCTCCTGGCTTTATTATTTTAATTAGCTCACAAAATGACTGACTTTGCTAATACTTCCTTCTCCTGTTAATGTCCAAGCTATTGCCTATCTTCTCAACTTTATCTGAGGTCCACCAGTGGGTGCAGGTTCGATGCAGATTTCTCCTGCTTCTCTCGTCTCTGAGTGTGATTGTAAGAGGGTTTAGATTTCTTTTTTTATTTATTAGTATGGGGGAGAAGACTTGGATGGGCCACGGTGTGCACGTGGAGATCAGAGGGCAACTCTATGGAGTCAGGTCTCTCCTTCCACCTCTCAGTGAATTCCTGGGATCAAACTCAGGTCAGACTTGCAAGGCAAGTGCCTTTTCCCCGCCAAGCCTTCTCACTGCCCCCCACTGTTTAAATGTTTTAATAACAGTCTTAGAGATCCTAATGCAGAGCCAACCTGTGGCAAACAGCAATCGAGTGCTTTTATCCTTCACAATTAAAGAGCTCACCAGACCTGTTAGCACATTCACGTCTTTCAAAAAAAACAGCCTCTGACAGCCTGAGATTTTTTTCCCCCCTGAAACGTATCCAACTGTACACCCATGTTCTAGCTGGTGGCTTTCTAATGTTTCTGCTGATAACTGCAGCCAAACCATGCTTTATTTAGCCACTAAGAACAAGCATGTGTTTATATTTATTTATGTACCATACATTTTGTTAATAAAATAAGGTCTTTATTTTGCTCATTGCTATTTTCATTCTTTTACACTTTTTATGACTTTTTTAAAAAAATGTTTACTTGTTTTGGGCCAAGCAGTGGTAACCCATGCCCTTAATCCCAGCACTCAGGGGGCAAGGGCAGGTGGATCTCTGTGAGTTCAAGACCACCCTGATCTATATAGCGAGTTCCAGGACAGTCAGAGCTACACAGAGAAACCTTGTGTATAAAAAAATGAAGAAGTTTACCTGTTTTATTTTATGTGTAGGCATGTTTTGCCTGCATGTCTGTCTGTGTACTGCTTGCGTGCCTGGTGCCCTCAGAGGTCAGAAGATGGTTCTCCGGAACTGGAGTGACAGATGGTTGTGAGCCACCAGGCAGGTGCAGGGGAATCTAACCCTGAGTGAATTCTGCAGGGGTATCCAGTCCTCTTAAGCACTGAGCCTTCGTTAAAATGACCCAGATGTTGGATTAGCAAACAAGAATTTTAAAGGAGCTACTGTAACTATGTCCAAAGATGTTTACATACTATCATGGCCATAGTAAATAAACAGAAAAATCTAAACAAAGACACAAAAACTCTAACCAGGCATGGTAATTCATACCTGCAATCCCAGAACTTGGGACATAAAAATGGGAAAATCAGAAGTTCAAGGCCAATCTTAACTACAAAGTGAGTTGAGGTTAGCCCTAGCTACCTGACAACCTGTTTTAAAAAAAAAAAAAAATCCTTCAACAGTAAAAATGTAAGCAATCCAATGTGAATATGAGCAAAAGACATAAAGAGATATTTCACAGGCCAGACGGCTGTGGCGCAAGTCTTTAATCCCAGCACTCGGGAGGCAGAGGCAGACAGCTCTCCGTGAGTTCGAGGCCAGCCTGGGCTACAGAGTGAGTTCCAGGAAAGGCGCAAAGCTACACAGAGAAACTCTGTCTCGAAAAACCAGAGAGAGAGAGAGAGGGATTTCACCTAAAATAAAATAATAAGCAAAGAGATAGAAAGACCCAGGTAGGCGCATACACGAAGACTCAGGACAGTATCACTCATATGGAAAATACACATTAAGGCCACAGCGACTTTTTACCTCCTATCTATCAGAATGGCTAAAATAAAAAATCAGTAAGACCACTGCATTCAGAGAAGCCGGACATACTGCCAGTGAGAATACAAAACAGTGCAGAACTCCAGGAAAGAGCCTGGAAATGCACGGGGTGCTGGGGCCGCCGCCACCGGGTTCCATTGAGAAAGTGGCAGAAACAGCCTGCAGTCCTGGAGCCTAGGAGTCTCAGATCCAGGTACGGCAGGGCTCGTTCTTATGGGGCCCGTTGGACAGCTGTTTCTTTCCTGTGGTCTTCCATCTCTGAGCGTCACATTCCTAATTCCTGATTTCCAAATACAGTCACGTTTTGAGGAAATAGTGGTTAGGATTTTGACTTATCGAATCGAGAGGAGGGACACAATCAAAGTTTTCAACAGGATTTACTTTAAAAATAAAATACAGATAGCCAAGCACAAGGTTGTACTCTGTTTAAACTAACAACAAAAATTTTTATTGGATCTTTGTGTATTTCACATCATGCACCCAATCCCACTCATTTCCAGTCTCTCCATATCCACCCTTCACCCTTGCAGCCTCCCCCACAAAAGCAAACAAAATAATAAAATAAATAAAAATTAGAAAAGAAAAGGAAGGAAGAAAAGGCCCCATTCAGGGCCTCCATCTTTCCAAAACCTCCATCACGTTTTCGTCGTAGTGGCATTGGAAGTTACTTGCAAATGGTGGTTGCAATGAGGCGTTAGGCTAGTTCTTATTTCTGACTTCTGCCTACATCAATACTAGACCCTCATAGAGACTCTCAGATACCCTGCTGTTGCTCGGTCATGAAGATCCTGCAACTACACATCCACAGGCCCTGCCCCTTCTCGTGTTCCAGCAGCTCCTAGATCCAGAAGATGTCGGGGTGGGCCAACTCAAAGCCCTGAAGCTGGCAGCTTTTCCGCACCCGTGACACCAGAGCCAGCTCTCCCTCTGTCCAGGTGAGGAGCGGGGCCAGCTCTCGGGCTCTCCCATGTCCACTCCTCTGCCGAGGGGCAAGACCGGCCCTCCTGCACCCATGGAGGCGGGTGTGGGTGTGCAGAGCCAGCTCAGGGCAGCCCTCCGACATCACCATGGCTTCAGGCTGCTGTACAGACTCCAGACATCCTCTCAGCCTTTGCTACAGGACACCGACATCAGCACAGACCCCAGCTGCGGAACCCAACAGCGTCGCCCGCTCCTCCCCCATCATCACAGACTCAGGTAGCTGGGCAGGGCTGTCACCTCAGGCTGTCCCTCACTGTCATGCGTCTCCAATTCTGCCTCTCTTCATAGCACACAAACCACTAGGCTTCTTTCTCGCCCATCTCTCCAGCACATGCTTGCTTCTGCCGCCTCCTACCGGGCATGTCTTGGTGCTTCCACCGCTCGATGTACATCTTTAATCCCAGCAGAGGCAGAAGCGGATCTCCGTGAGTTCAAGGCCAACCTGATCTACACAATGAGATCCAGGACAGCCAGAGCTATATGGTGAGATCTTGTCTCAAAATAAATAATAATAATTAATAACAATAATAGTAAATGGCCAGGCAGAAAAGTACACACCTTTAATCTCCGCAGTTGAGAGGCAGAGGCAAGAGATCTCTGTGAGATCAAAGCCAGCTTGGCCTACATATTGAGATCTAGGCCAGCCCCTGCTACATAGTGAAAACCTACCTCAAAAGGAAAGAAGACAGACACAAAGGAAGGAAGGAAGGAAGCAAAGAAAGAAAGAGAAATATGTGAACAACTTATATATCCCAGAAAAGTGAAAATTTGCATTAATACAGAAATATATGCACATACCTGGCCTCTTGGAACACACCTGTAAACCCAGCACTTGAGGCAGCTAACAAAGAATGATGTTGAGTTCAAGGCCATCCTGAACTACACAGCAAGCCCCTGTATCTAAAATAAATAAGTTTATACCAGCTGTATTCATAATAACCTATACCTGGAAATAAGCCAGTGTCTTATAACAGATAACTGGTCAAAAGCATCGATCCTTTTCTCAGGGCCCAGGGAAGTCTATGTTAGAGGAGGCAGAAAGATTGTAAGAGCATTAGGGATGGAGGAGACCAAGGAAACAGCCTTCTAGACGCAACAGGACTGATGTACAGTGAACTCACGGAGACTGGGACAGCAGGCACAGCACCTGCACAGGTCTACGCCAGATGGGGACCCATTGATGAGAGGGGAAATAGACGTACTCTCCATCCCTAACCTAGAAGCTACCCCCAGTGGATAACCACTTGCAAAGGAGTAATTAGTTTCCTCCAACAGTCTCTCCCTGGGCATATAAACCATACTTAAAGGCAGGCCCTGAGCCCAGCAGTAGATGGCCAGTACAAAACAAACTCCAGATATTTTTGAACTTTTTTTTTTTTTTTTTGGTCTCATAATGCTATGTCTGGGTTGTTTGGTTTTGTTTTTAGAGCTATTTTGCTGATATATTCAGTTCCTGATTTTGTTTTTATTAATGTTCTCTATGTGTGTAGATATGTGTGGCTCAGCATCTTATATGTTCCTTGTGCTTTTTTTTTGGCTCTTTTTCCCCCATTTGTTTTTATTTATTTATTTTTATTTTTAGATACTGTAGGAGCCCAAATTACTCAGGGTCAGAGAATCTGAGCTTGCTTTACCCAGCAGGGTTGCATAAGGAGATGATTTGGTCACCAACGTGTTTACCAGGTGTTTGGAGGGGTCTACACTTGGCTGTACAGTGTGCTTTGATCTTGCAAGAGGGAGGTCTTGGCATATTATAAAAAGCCCTTTTGAATAAAGGATGAGGCTGTTGGGTATTGACCCAGGCCCTCCTGAAGATATCCTGTGTTTCTGTCTTTCTTCTCATCGTCTAGGTATCTCTGTCATTTCTTAATTCCTCTCTCCTCCACCTAAGAACACTTCAAAAGGTGGGAGAAGGTCAGAGCTGGTCTCCCTACAGACTCCCACAAGATAGCTGTTTGTTGTTCTTTTCTTTTCTTTTTTTTTTCTTTTTCCTTTTTTTTTATTTTTTTATTTTTTATTTTTTATTTTTATTTTTATTTTTTCCATCACAGGCAATTTATTTTGTTCTATTCATTCACAGTTAATACAGAAAATACTTGGAAACATTTCTGTATAATGTTTGACACAGAAATCATCAAATAGAAGTATACAATGTTGACAGGAGGCAGTACATTTATAATTTATAACCCCAAATGTATTTATAAATTAGAAATGGAAAGATCTACAAATGAAATTATGAAGGTTCACCAAAGTCATTTAATCTGTCAGTTTCTCATTCATTTTTATGTCTTAATAATATTCTATTGTATGAATAAGCCACATTTTATTTCTTTCCAGTATTTGATAGCTATTTGAGTTGTTTTAACTTTTTTACTATTAGCAACACACTGCTGTAAACCTTCATATACATGTTTCATAGGTGCGCATTTTCAGTAGTTTGAGGATATATTCCTAAGGGTAGAATTGTTGAGTAACAGAGTAACAATGTTTTGCATTTTGACCAACCACCAAACTGTTTTGCCAAGTGGCACACCATTTTACAATCTCACAAATCCTTGTTTTTAAGGCTCTGATTTTTGTACAAAGCATTCAATCATTCTGTCAGACCAAACCAGGAAAAGTAAGCTATAGTTCAGAGCTGTTCTATTCATTTACTATGCAAAGCCATTCTTGGCGTTTGCAACTCTCAGCCCTTTTGAGTATTCTTGCAGTGTTCACCTTTTCCTCCACCATTTTTTTTTCTTCTTTTTTTCTGGTGTATTTCTATCTATTACAAATGTATAAAAAAATCCTCCATCAACGCTGCTGATAGCAGCAGAACCTGGAGAAATATACCTTTGGTTTGCCTCAGAAAAGGAAACATATTGCACTGTAAAGTTTATAAAATTGGCACAAAACATTGTGATAATGTTACAATACCAGTTTTAAGAGTTCAGTGACTAATGGGGAGCCGATGGGATACATGCAGAACTGTGAAAGCGATCTCACTTAGCCAGCTGTACACGTAGACTGTAAATCTACATTCAGATCATTTCTGAACTAAGACTATCATCTCAGTTTATCTGTTGAGGTCAACCAGGAAACCTAGAATATACTTGATTTTTGCAAAAAAACAAAATAGGGGGAGGGTTTCTTCAGCATTTCAGTCACGAGTAACAGTATCCTAACAGGCAAAGTGTTCTCTCACTGTCAACATAGAATGAACTGCTGCTGGAGGTCAACTTGGGCTTTAATTTGCATTAGCACTTACATGCATAGTAGTCCAAGTTGTTGACCTCATGACTTTTAAAAGTAACTCTAAAAAAGTAAAATGGCCCTTCTTGGAAGACTAAAGAAAAACATCCAGCCACAGTTGTAAAAAGTCTCATCAAAACAATATACCTTTTATGAATTACGCCTCAATTAAAAAAAAAAAAAAAAGTAGCCCCAAATAAGAAGCAGCTCTGAAAAAGAAAATATAACTTAAGATATTTGAAAAAACTGCCGGGCGGTGGTGGCGCACGCCTTTAATCCCAGAACTCGGGAGGCAGAGCCAGGTGGATCTCTGTGAGTTCGAGGCCAGCTGGGCTACCAAGTGAGTTCAGGAAAGGCGCAAAGCTACACAGAGAAACCTGTCTCGAAAAACAAAAAAAATAAATAAATAAAAAATAAATAAATAAATAAATAAAAATAAAAAACAAAACACACATACCATAGATTTTTTTTTTGTTTATACCATAGAATTTACTAAGCAATAAAATCTATCAAGTATTCATGTACACAACAACTTGGATGGACTTCCAGAGACTTAAGCTAAGTATAAAAAGGATATCCCCTAGATGGGCGTGGTGGCACACGCCTTTAATCCCAGAACTAGAGAAGCAGAGGCAGGCGGATCTCTGTGAGTTCGAGGACAGCCTGGTCTATAGAGTGAGTTTCAGGACACCCAGAGCTGTTACACAGAGAAAACTTGTCTCGAAACCTCCCCCCCCAAAAAAAAAGAAAAAAAAAAAAGGAAATCCCCAAAGGTTTCACACCACATGATTGTATTTATATATCTTTATTAAAGAGATAAATTACAGCAGTAGAGAAGAGATTAATGGTTGCCAGGCTTAAGGAGAAGGTGGAGGTGGTAGGTCCATGGAATCCCCCATGGAAGAACAACATGAAGGGTCCTTGGAGAGATAGAATATTCCACAGAAATGGTCTATGTTGGTCTTAGTATCTTGATCATTGGTACTGTCATTTCACATGTATCCTGTACTTTGTGCCCCACAGAGGGTACAAAATTTCACCCTTTATTATCTCTTATAACTGATTAGAACAGTTATGTTAAAATAAAAGTTGCAGTTAAAATCCACCACCACCACCACCACCACCACCATCACCACCAACACCACCACCCAGAGCTGGAGAAATGGCTCAGAACTTCCTAGTGTCCAAAAGTCAGCTCACAACCAACCATCTGTGACTCCAACTCCAGGGACTCCAACCCACTCTTCTGTCCTCTTTGGCTACTGCATGCACATGATGCACAGACATCCATGCAGGCAAAACACCTATACCCATGAAGTAGAAATAAATAAAAATTTAAAAAGTGTTTCTCCTTTTAAGAGTTAGAGTTGAGAACAAGCCTAAGCTGAGGCCACGTTTTCACACTTATTAATAAGTCTCCGTGACATTATTTGGGAGCTGGCGGTCCAAAGACATTCCGATGACAGACGTCCTTCTCTCCCTACCCGCCCAGCTAACTCTCGTGTGTGCTCTTAGTCTTTTAGATAGTGGTGTTCCTTTGATCCCTCACTACTAGGGGTAGGGCTATCATCTACAAGATGCGTGTCATTCAAATCAACAGAATCTAACGCAGTTTGGAATCCAGGTCGTGTTTATCTCTGTCTTGTTATCCCAAGACATTAGTGAAAAGCCTGTTTAAGCACCTCAGGAGTCCCTCCAGCCCCTCTCTGAATCCTAACAAAATGACAAGAGTAAAGACCGACCGTATCCTAGTGGGTGAAATGTGGAACAGAAGCTTCAGGTGACGTCAGGGAGCAAACGGAAGCTGTCAGGGTACAAGAATTAGGGCAACAAAATGTGCTACTACACTCCTAAAAGCCAAGCACTTGGGAAATGCGGAGGAGGCAGGAAAATCAGGCGCTCCAAGCCATCCTCGGCTGCATACTGAGTTCGAGGCCAGCCTCACTACATGAAACTATCTAAAAACTAAAGAATAAAAAGTCAGAATTGTCAAGTTCAGCCATCACTTCCTCACAGTGGGCAGAGTTTGAGGATGTGGCTCCTGCTGTGACAAGGAAGTTTTATTTTAAAAAACCATAATTTAGAGTCGGACATGGTGATGCATGCCTTTAAACCTAGCACTTGGGAGGCAGAGGGTGGGTCTCTGAGATGGAGGCTAGCATGGTCTACAGAGTGATCTCCAGCACAGCCAGCGCTATCTACAGAGAAACTCTGTCTCCAAAAACAAACAGTCCACAGGAAGGGCCATCCAGATGGCTCAGCAGGTAGAGACGCTTGCTGCCAAGCCTGATGACCTGAGTTCCATCCCTGGGACTCACATGGTGGAGGGGGCGAGCTGAGTCCTGTAAGTTCTGTCTTCCACACAGACACCGTGACATGGGCACAACCTACACACAGATGTGTACATGTGTATGTGCAAACACACATACATACTAAATAAGTCAATTTTAGACTTTTTTTTTGTTTGTTTTTTTCGAGACAGGGTTTCTCTGTGTAGCTTTGCGCCTTTCCTGGAACTCGCTTTGGAGACCAGGCTGGCCTCGAACTCACAGAGATCCGCCTGCCTCTGCCTCCCGAGTGCTGGGATTAAAGGCGTGTGCCACCACCGCCCGGCTAGACATTTTTTAAAAACACAGAGAATCTCACCTTTGCGAATGTATGTGGTTTTGATGAAGACCCTAAGTGACCACCAGGTGTAATTACAGTCTAGTACAAGACTTGACGCAGTTCCTGAGGATTTCCATTTTCCTGAAGTACCATGACGAACTGTGCTCAGTTACAGATGGAAACACACACCTCTCTTCTGAGCTTATACAGGTTGCTACACAGGTGGGGACGCAGAGGGCGGGAAAGCAAACGAGACTTGAAATGTCCCCAGCCGCTCTCAGGGCCCTCACGTTTGTGCTGTATCTGCTCCACCCCGACTGTTGTTTTGTTTTGTTTGTGAGACAGGGTCTCATGTGGCCCTCGCCTGGGCTCAAACTCACTGTGGGCTCAAGGTTACCTTGAACTCCTGATATTCTGATCTCAGCCTCCTAAGTGCTGGGATCACAGACATGTGTCAACAGGCCTAGCTGTTCTCCTGTTTGCTGGGAAGTTCTTTGGGTTTTCTAATACTGAAGATTGGACTCGGGACCCCACACCTGCTAAGCACATACTTTATTACTAAGTTATATCCCAGCCCTCTGGCTTGTTTTTATTTTTTATGACATTAAAAAAATATATTTATGGCGGGGTGGTGATGGTGGTGGCGGCGGCGGCGCACACCTTTAATCCCAGCACTCGGGAGGCAGAGGCAAGGGGTCTCTGTGAGTTCGAGGCCAGCCTGGTCTACAAAGTGAGTTCCAGGAAAGGCGCAAAGCTACACAGAGAAACGCTGTGTGTGTGTGTGTGTGTGTGTGTGTGTGTGTGTGTGTGTGTGTTCATGTGGGTCAGGTCTTGTGAATGGTTTGTCTTCTAGCATGGGTGGATCCAACTCAGTTTTTTTTTTTTTTTTTTTTTTTTTTTATTTATTTATTATGCATACAGCATGTATGACCAGAAGAGGTAGACTTATTACATGTGTGAGACATTGGTTCTGGTCCTTCTGGCCTCTGAAGAGCAGTCCTGCTCTAGCGATCTCCAACTCAGTTTCTTGACAGCAGGTCCTCTGCGCTGACCTCTGGCACATCTTCTTCTCTGTTCTGAGACAGGCTCCTGCCAAGTTGCCCAGGCTGATCTTTAAAGATGTGTGTATGTGTTTGATGGATGTGTACATGTCTGTGCCTGCATGAGTCTATGTGCACCACATGCATGCAGGAACCCATGGAGGTGTTGGCTCTCTGGAACCAGAGGGAAGTGTTGGAAACCAAACCCAGGTTCTCTGGAGAGCGGGAATTGCTCTTGGTGTTGAGCTATCTCTTCAGTCCCCATCACTTTCCCTTTGCACTTGGGAAGCAAAGACAGGCCCTAGATCTCGTGTGTTCAAAGCCAGCCTGGTCTGTTTAGTGAACTCCAGGCCAGCCAAGGCTACATAATGAGACCTTGTCTCAAAGGGGGGAAAAAACCTAATTAATTAATTAAAAGATTTATTGATGCCAGCAGTTGTGGCCCATGCCTTTAATCTCAGCACTTGGGTGGCAGAGACAGGCAGATCTCTGTGAGTTTGAGGCCAGCCGTCTACAGAGTGAGTTCCAAGAGAAACCCTGTCTCAAAAAAAAAAAAAAAAAAAAAAAAAAAAAATATTTATTTATAGCCCAGGCTGATTTTGAACTGGCTCTGTAGCCAGGGACGTCTTGAACTTGAGACCGTCCTGTCTCAACCTCTGAACTAGTCAGGATCACAGGCATGCCCCACAATCCCAGGCTCTCCTTGGTTTTGCTTTCTTTCTTTGAAGTCATTGTGTTAGCCCTTCTTGCCTTCCCAAGCCTTTGCCTTAGTTCTGCCCTTAGCCTAGGGACTACTGCAAATCAGCTCCCAAGCATAATGTGCCTGAAGGAAGAATGACATTATCTGAGAGAGGAGGACCCCGTGTGGTAGGTGACAAAACCTCACCATCCATCACCCTTAAAAGCGCACGCCTTTAACCCCAACACTTGGGAAGTAAAGGCAGGCAGATCTCTGTGAGTTCGAGGCCAGCCTGGTCTACACAGTGAGTTTCAGGACAGCTAGGATTGTTATACAGAGAAACCCTGTCTCGAAAAATCAAAAGAGGAGGATGAGGAGGAGGAGGAGGAGGAGGAGGAGGAGGAGGAGGAGGAGAGAAGAAGAAGAAGAAGAAGAAGAAGAAGAAGAAGAAGAAGAAGAAGAAGAAGAAGAAGAAGAAGAACAGAAGATAATGTGGGTTTAGACCTGCCAGGACCTCACTAATGATCATTTCAAACATGCCCCGGGCGGTAACCACCGGTTGTGCTAACCTCATTCTCCTCACAGAAGATGTTTCAAAGAAGTGAGGTTTAAACCCTGTGCCTGGCCCCGCCTCCCACTCTGGCTGTCTCAGATCCCACCCCCATGGTTTGCTGAAGAAGTTATTTCACCTTGACTCCAAGGTCATTGCATTACAGAGACTTGGGGGTAAAGGGCTCTCTGCTTATGTGAAGGATCTGGTTCCATCCCCGTCACTAGGGTGTTGTGGGAATATTTTGATTGTACTCTGACAGTCCTGAGACTGCCGATAAAGTTTGCTTTCAATCAGAGGGCAGAGCTAGCTATTAGCTGACCAAAATCAGCCACAGAGGTAACAGGGTGGGGCTTAGAAAGATTCTCAGCCCTTTTGGATTGAGGAAGGAGAGAGAGGAGGTCACTGGTCGCTTCTCTGCTGCTTCTCTGGTCATTCAGGTTCTTACCCCAATATCTGACTCCCGAGTTTTTATTGATAAAGAATAATTAGATAAACATTCTACTAGGGAAAGAAGTAATTCACAAAATGAAGTGTGGGTTTTGATCAGTCAACCTTCCACACAAGTGTATGTTTACACAAGAACATTCTCCCAGGTAATTCCTCTAGGGCCAAGTCATCTGCAGAATTGAAGGAGAAATAGCGTTGGTTGGGAAGAGTCTCAGCTCAGCCTGAGACAGTGGAGGGGTCTCAGCTGGGTGGTGGCGCACCCTTCCACTGGTGTCCCATTGGAATCGAGTGACATGTGTGGTTATTATGTATGAATTCAGGGGAGACCAGGGAGTGGGGATCAGAACTCACAAAATCAGACCTCAGGAGACAGCAGTTGGCCTGTTCTAGTTCACATCACTTGTTCAAAGATTTCATTTTTAGCTGATTAACCACCAAACTGAGGTACAGAGAAATGACGTAAGTTCCCTCAAGGCCACACAGGTAACAAGTGTCTAAGTTAAGACCTGAGCCCAGAGCTCATGCTTTATAACCACTGTATATGGTAACTCTAAAAGTATCAAAAGAAAAGAAAAATAGTCTTATTATCTTGGGGTACTAGAGGGGAAGGGAGAGCAGGAGAGACCACATGGAATTTTAAATCTTCTGCAGTAGGCATGCAGCTCGGTGCCAAAGCTCTCCTGCTTAGCATTCAAGGGGCAATGGGTTCAAGTCCCAGTAGGAAAACAAAAATGCAGACTTCACCTTCCTGAACTGGAGGTGAGAACAGCAGTAAAGGGTGGGGGGAGTTGGAGAGATGGGACACAGGTGTCCCTGGGACACCCCCCCACCCCACCCCCGCGTGCTGGTGGAGGAAGACAATCTACTCCCTCATTTGCCCTCTGACCCCCACACAAGCATGGGTAGCACCCCTACCCCATGAACACAGAATAAGTAAGTAGAATGTTAGGGGGGTGGGCTGGAGAGATGGCTCAGTGGTTAAGAGCACTTGCTCTTCTGGAGGACCTGGGTTTCGCTCCCAGCACCCACATGGCAGCTCACAACTACTCACTGTGCTGGCTGGTTTTGTGTGTCAACTTGACACCAGCTAGAGTCATCAGAGAGGAAGGAGCCTCAGCTGAGGAAAGGCCTCCACGAGACCCGGCTGTAAGGCCTTTGCTCAATTAGTGATCAGTAGGAGAAGGCCCAGCCCATGGTGGGTGGTGGTGCCATCCCTGGGCTGGTGGTCCAGGCCCAGACTGAACAAGCCATGGGAAGCAGGCCAGTAAGCAGCACCCCTCCACGGCCTCTGCATCAGCTCCAGCCTCCAGGATCCTGCCCTGCTTGAGTTCCTGTCCTGACTTCCTTCAATAATAAACAGCAATATGGAAGTGCAAGCCAAATAACCCCTTTCCTCTCCAACTTGCCTTTTGGTCGTGGTGTTTCCTTGCAGCAATAGAGACCCTAACTAAGACACTCACCCCGTCTTCCTCAAATGGGATTGCTTTGAGCCCACAAGCTCCAGACCAACTTAGGCAACATAGTGAGACTCTGTCTCAAAGTTCAATAACTGAGCAGAGCCATGCAAAGGCAGTTTCCTGCGCCCTTCTCCACTTTCAAAGAGGGGGGCAGAAGCAACTCCAGGGGACCTGCAGGGAAACCAGCTCCGGGCTTCAGGCTTCGTACCTGGACTGATCAGCAGAAGTTCAAAGCTCCAGGCATCCTTGCACTACTGCATCCCCAGAACTGACCACCCACCGAACTGACCCCCAGAACATAACACTGAACCAAGTCCTAGGTGGGCTCTGGTCCACTGCCTCTTCCTCCCTTCTCTCACTTCTGAGAAGGCCTGCTTATTCCTGGAGGAGAAAATGGGGCAATGCCCTTGCTCCATGGCTGCTGCAAAAGAAACCCCGAGGAGCCTAAACCGGAGAAGGCCTCAGAGGGTTCACAGGTAAAGCCGGCAGGACTGGGGAACTTGCAGTGGTGTATTGCAGACAATTCCAGCAGTTCCAGCTGCGTTCCACAGACATGAACTGGGGGGCTGGAGGGGGGCACCCACAAAGTCACCTTGGTAGTTGGAGCCAACCAAGTCCCATTGTCCAGATCCTGTGAGTCAGCGTCTCTTCTTGCGTTAAAGCTCGGTGACACTACTCTCTAGTTGAGGAGTGAGATGGGAAAAAGATGAGACTGCAGAGACAGAAATCCAGGTACCCAAGGATGCTCTGAGCTCTGCTGTTTCTTCCAAGGTCTCCCAGCTTGATGCAAGTGTGCGTGTGTGTGTGTGTGTGTGTGTGTGTGTGTGTGTGTGTGTGTGATACTAAATACCCGTCAGCAGGAGCTAACCCTGACCCTCCGTCCAGTCCATTGGCTCCACCACCCTGGCCCAAGAGTGAGGCTACAGCTGTGAGTGTCCAGAGCCAAGAGTGAGTGGGAGACCCTTGGGGGGGATTGTTTTCTTTCCAGCTGTGCTGTCCCCTCTAGGAGGCCCCATTTGCACAGCTCCCTTCTTCCTGTGGGTGCTGCTGAAAGTGCAGTGCGAACTTCCCAGGCTGCACCTAGAGAAGTGTAACATTCTGTCAGCACTAGCCTTCCTGAACTGGGCAAAGGTGGGGCAGCTGTCAGCCACGGAGAGTTCCCGTTTCTCCTGCTCACTGACAACGGGCGCACTTGAGTGGAGGAGGTCAGAATGTACGGCGGCGTCCACCCAATCTAGGGCACCCTGGCTGGCTCCATGAGGTCAGGAACCCTCTCTCTGGGTAGAACTGGGAAGACAGATGGTGACTGGGCCTGAAAGTTCTAGAAGCGTGCTGAACCGGGTAACCAGAGCTGTGTTGGGAACACAGAGTATTGCTTTCTCCTTGAAGTGCCTTGGGAAGCCAAGAGGACCCCTGACAGATCTTTGCAGGGACAATACCTGTGTCGTTGAAGCCTGGCTTCCACCTAACGGCAGCTGCTGCCTCCTGCCTCTTCTTGGTCAAGGACTTGAACTCTCTCTTCTGTTTGGAATCTTTGCACCTGACCTGTCTCCACTGGAGTCTTAATGGAAAATCTCTGCTCCTTGGGGCTACAGAGGTGTGTTCAACCTTGGGGGCACCAGTGACCCTCCACTGTTCCCTACTAGACAAGGCACGGGTGTCTTCTTTCTTTCCTTGGGCCACAAATCCGGTCCTTACGCTAAAGCAGCCTTGCATGGACCTGAGTCAGGATTCCCACTCTGCCTTTTGTCCTTGTCGTCAGCAAGAGACCTGGGGCCGTCCGTGCCTGTTTCCCCCTCTGTAGGTTCCGTACCCACTCTGTGGGAGGATTCCTCAGAGTCAGAGCGCCAAGACAATGGTAAAGCTTGGCAGAAGCTAGAGCTAGTGAATGACCAACAGATGCATTCTGAGAATCGCCTTCTCCACTGGTCTGTAAAGTCACTGGGTATTTGTTAGTCACCCCCAGAACCTGGCAAAAGGCTTAGAACAGGGAAGTTCCAGTAATGACTGGGACTCTCCTGTTGGGGGCGCTATAGAGCCTTGAACTCAGGGACTACTAAAGGTGAGGAAAAGATTCTGGATCATCCTTGAGCTGGAAAGGGAAGCAAAGCTGCCCTTTGGGTAGCTATCAGAAAAGCAGAAACCAGGGGAGTCCACCCACTTAGCTGGACTAACGAAGTCCAACTCTTGAAAAAGTGTGCATTGTGACCTTTTTTTATGCAGAAAAAGTATAAACACAAATCAGAGTTTCAAGAAGACAGGTTCTGGAGTCTATCCACCTGAGGGCTTAAGGGATGGGACACCATTGACTTCCTGGGACCCTCAAGGCTGCCTTAGGGGCTCCATGGAAGAACCAATGTTAAGGACACTAACAAGAGCTGTCTGGAGCAGGGGTGTGTGTGTGTGTGTGTGTGTGTGTGTGTGTGTGTGTGTGTGTGTGTTTTTTTTTTTTTTTTTTTTTTTTTTTTTTTTTTTTTTTTTTTTGTGTGTGTGTGTGTGTGTGTGTGTGTGTGTGTGATAGAGAAACCAAAATGAGAAAGGCTTTCCCCACAGCTTTGAGTTCCAGGACAAAGCTCAAGAGAATTAGAAATCACAGGTCTCCAGAGCTACTTCTGTATGGATGGTTAAGGCTCTCCCCCTGCGCCCCACCTCCCACCCCCGCTGCCCGCCTCATGAAAGTATCACCTCTGAGACCAGCATTGCTGGCCAGAGAGTGGAGATTCAGGCTGGCCATGGGATGTGCAGGTCAATCTGGAGGCACCTCTGGGGACATACATCCTTTCCTTGATCACACCTCTCTGCTCAGTGCAGGACACCCAGCACACAAGTAGAGGCAAAGTCCTGGGCCAAGAGAAGTCTAGGGAATCTGGGCCAGCAGGAAGGCACCAGACTGAGTGAGTCTGCCCTCTCCGGCTTGGAGTCTCTGGAGATCCTGGGTGTTTGGGGCTTACCCTAAACACCACTGGGATTTGTGCTGTAGCAACAGAGAAAGCAGCTGGCTGGCAGCTGGAGCTGGAGGGGAAGCACTTGATGCAAAAGAGGCCATTTTGTTCCATCCAAGAGTCTCAGTGTTCATCCCCACAAAGGGACCGGGTGGTTAGAGCGGGGCGTCCGCAGCCTTTGGAACAGGCTCCCAAATGAGATGTGTGGAAACACACAAAGTCTGAATTCAGACACCTACCTCCCTCTACTAGGTCCAGGCAGAATGAAAGAACTCAGGAACTAAGAGTAACAACTGAGGGGCAAGAGGGCTCACCCAGGCTGAGGAGCAGACTAGTCTCAGTCAGGCAGCTCCAAATTCATCCGAACTGCCTCCTAGGAGCAGAGAGAGTGCCTCTCCTCAGAACAGAGGACCAAAGTGCAAACTATCAATATCTATCAATTCTTTAGGGTTCTTGACTTTAGACCAAAGTAGGGAATCTGTTAGATATTTTGATGAAGCAATCAGATAATTTGGGGAAACCTGGATTGGGGTTAGGGGGGCTCACGCCTGTACCGGGCACTTGAACTCAGAGGTAGAGACAGGGGGATGATTGTGAATTTGAAGCCAGGTTAGTCTGCATAGCAAGTTCCAGGCTGGCCAGCACGACAGCCTGAGATTTTTGTCTCAAAAAAACAAAACAAGTAAATGAAACAAGACTTAGACTTGTGTCTCTCTTTCTCCCGGTTCTCCTGACTCAGAGCTTCCACTCACCACACTCCCTCATGCTCACTCATCTCAAGATAAAGGGGGCCTCAAGTCCTATTCCTTCCAGAAAGATGTCGTTATTACGGATCTCACCTGACTGATTGGGGGCAGAAGAAGAAATAAAACGCAGGAAACTTAGTTAGCACCACTGGTAAGCCTGCAGGACGTTCTTGGGGCGGCAACAAAGGGCAGAGAACCGACAGCTACATTTTTAATTTTGATTTTCAATGAATTGTTTTCCTTTATTGGTTAAAACAGCTACCACTGTTGTGACAGAGCACTGGGTCTTGAAATAAAGTCACTAAGAGGCAATCTGGATTAGAAACCACGAGGTACCACTGACGCACACAAAAGCAGCGGGGAGCAGTTTAAAGTCAATGCGGGGCGCAGGCGAGCCCCACCAGGGGACGGGGGACGGCAACGTTCCTAATAAACTCACTCTTCCCCATCTACAGGCCTTCCTTAACCAAGTGGCTGAGAACTAAATCCAGGCAGACTGGAAGGCGCATTACCTGCCTCATTATTCCGCTGTGTGAATACTGGAGTTTTAATTACACACTTGCTTTTTCTGGGGAAGACCAAAGATCGTATTTTTTAAAGTATCAACTTGTTTTCCATTAGGCAGGTTGTTGTAACAAGTTCTTTCAGCGACATGTTATGTCTTTAGGAAGGGATGCTTCAGATGGCGCGCACTAGCACAATTTTGTGGCTTTTAATTACTATTTTGTTCTTTTGGGGGGTTTCAGAGGCTGGCGCCTGGGCGTGATTAGACTGTCTACCAGGCCTGTAGCAACCTCGTACTCTGTCCACCAGGTGGCGCCACAAAGCAGGCGCTGTCACAGAATCTTCGGACTTGGGAGTCCACCACCGCGCGTGTCCATCACCTTCCCACTGAAAATCCCAACCACCAGAAAAAGAGAGAGAGTGACAGACAGACAGACAGACACAGAGAGACAGAGACAGACAGACACAGAGACAATCAGACACAGAGACAGAGAGAATTCATCACTTTGACTTAATCAAAAACAAAACAAAATCCCAGAGTAAGAGAAATTACAACAGCAAAGTAAGGTCCTAAAACACGAAAATGTAAAATAAAGTCCAGCACACGAAATAAAACTTTTTATGTTTATTGTTTACATCAAGAAAACTTGCTAAGTGTGATTTTGAATCTTGAGAGATCTCTAGCATTACTTCGGTATTTTTTTAATGCCCTTTTCGTAAAAACACCGATTCAAACGACTTTGAAGGCTGTCTAATGTGCTCCACCCTTCCCAAAGAGGAAACCTCAGGATGGCTTTCCCCGCTCAGCGGTGCATCATTACTGGAGGCCTTTATGTGTATAAGGAAAAGTGATTTCAAATACATTACTAGTAATAATACCTTTGGGCTTACAGAGCTCTTCTCTCAAGCAACGAGGAAAAACGCTAAATATTATCCAATTAATTGTCTAATATCTCTGTGGGTTGGTTGGGAAGCGTGCATTATTATTATACGCGGTTTATAGATAATTTAAATCAATTGACCGTCAGGTGCCGAGTGGCTGATGAGAGTAAGTGCCAGACACTTCGAGGAAAAGTGTCTGGAGGAACAGGAGACCGAGCTGGCTCGGCCCTCTGCTTGGCTTTATTTGATTAGCGTGACCTCGGACAAGATGTAGATCGTGAGCCTTGGCTCTTGCAAGCAGAGCAGCGTGGGAGACCCCACTTCTTCCTCTGAGGCCAGACGCCTTCCGTCCTGCTGCGGGCCAGCCTGGCACCCCAGCCAGCTCCGGGTCCGGGGCCCACTTTCCACTCACCCACCGCCGCCGCCTTGCCCGCCACGTGACACGGGTCCCCCGGCCGCCGGGTCGCGGACTCTCGGCGCCCCGCGGCCCGTCCTTCTGATTGGCTGTTGCTAGGTGACGTCGCCCGTAGTCACGTGACAAGTGTTAAATGCCCACCCTGCAGGAGCCCGCCCGGCAGACAATCGTAAAGCTGCTCGGGGGTCGCTCACCTGCTCCCGCCTCCCGGAGCCCCTACCGGGCCTGACCACTCCTGCCCCCTCCATTGCCCGCCCCCTGCCCGAGCCGGGCCAGGAGCCGAGAGGTCCGAGAGGCCGAGGAAGGATGCGGCCGGCAGCTGCGGTCCCGAGCCACGCACGGTGATCGCCTCCTCCAGGGGAGGAGGCGCCTAGACCGTTGCCTCATTTCTTGTTTTCCTCTCCCTCCCCCCCACCACCACCTCCCCGTAATTACTTTGGCTGCTGGAAGGGACCTGGAGAGACAGAGGAGGCGCCTCGCATCCCCCCTCTCGCCCGCCACCCGTGCTCTTTCCTGTCCCGGGTCAGGATGACTGGAGTCTTTGACAGTCTGGTGGCTGATATGCACTCGACCCAGATCACCGCCTCCAGCACGTACCACCAGCACCAGCAGCCCCCGAGCGGTGCCGGCGCCGGCCCTGGCGGCAACAGCAACAGCAGCAGCAGTAACGGCAGCCTGCACAAGCCCCAGGAGTCGCCGACCCTCCCGGTGTCCACGGCTACCGACAGCAGCTACTACACCAACCAGCAGCACCCGGCGGGCGGTGGCGGCGGCGGCGGCGGGGGGGCCTCGCCCTACGCGCACATGGGCTCCTACCAGTACCACGCCAGCGGCCTCAACAACGTCTCCTACTCCGCCAAAAGCAGCTACGACCTGGGCTACACCGCCGCGTACACCTCCTATGCGCCCTACGGAACCAGTTCGTCCCCAGTCAACAACGAGCCTGGTAAGCATAACGCTGGCATCTAGGGTGCCAAAGTCGGCCTGGCCACGGGGAGGGGGGACCGGGTAAGCATGGAGGAGGAGGAGGAGGACAGTCCCGAGCTCTAGCCATGCACCGTGTCCGCCTCCTCCTCCTGGTCTTAATTCTGCCCAATCTCGAACCGCCCGCGAGTCACTGTTTCTGTCCGGACAGACCCGGGGGGCTGTCGGGTTGGGTGGCATACTGTGCATGCCTCTGGGGTAGCGCATTTTCTTGCAACCTGCTTCCCGGTTCTCTCCCCAACAGGTCTCCCCCCGTCTTTGCAAGGTTCCGTGGCCGGGCCAGTCTGCGCGTGCTAAAAAGTTGCAAAGGCGGCCTCCAGACTCCCGCCAAGTTAGCACAGGCCTGGCTGCGAACTTTAGGACCCCGGGGTTGGACGGTTGGGTGCTCACGATTCCTCTTCGTTGCAGACAAGGAAGACCTCGAGCCTGAAATCCGGATAGTGAACGGGAAGCCAAAGAAAGTCCGCAAACCACGCACCATCTACTCCAGTTTCCAGCTGGCGGCCCTTCAGCGGCGCTTCCAGAAGACCCAGTATCTGGCGCTGCCAGAACGAGCCGAGCTGGCGGCTTCTCTGGGCCTCACCCAGACTCAGGTAGGCGAGGTGGGCGCTGGCCTGGTTTAGCTGGGAAGCGGGCGCTTTCGGGACAACTTTTCAAAAGTATATTTTCATCTGTGCGTTCTGGCAACATAAACGTCTAGGCCCAAGGCTAAAATAAATAAAAATAAAAAAACTCAAAAGGGCCGCCGCGTGGGAGGAAGGAGAGGACCCGGGTGGACAGAAATCCGACACTACCTGGCCTTTCCACTCGCTGCTGATAAAGCGGGTGACATAATGACCTCCTGACACCACGGTACATATAGACCCCTGGTCCCATAGTTAGAGCTCAGGTGTCAGCTTTTTGAGATTTCCTAATGCAGCCAGAAGCGGCAGGGCCCAGCGGCCCGGCCCGGCAAGTATCCAGGTTGCTCAAGGGCCACCTCTAACCGGCGGCCCGTCTCTACTCTGCCAACCTCCCGTCCAGGTCCCTGCACTAAAGCTCGGGTGCTTTTCCTTTTTTTTTTTTTTTTTTTTTTTTTTTTTTTTTTTTTTTCTACAAAGGTCAAAATCTGGTTCCAGAACCGCCGATCCAAGTTCAAGAAGATGTGGAAAAGCGGTGAGATCCCCACGGAGCAGCACCCCGGAGCCAGCGTTTCCCCACCTTGTGCCTCGCCGCCGGTCTCGGCGCCAGCCTCCTGGGACTTCGGCGCGCCGCCGCAGCGGATGGGGGCCGGCGGCCCGGGCAGCGGGGGCAGTGGCGCGGGCAGCTCCGGCTCCAGCCCGAGCAGCGCCGCCTCGGCCTTCCTGGGAAACTACCCGTGGTATCACCAGGCTTCCGGCTCCGCTTCGCACCTGCAGGCCACCGCGCCCCTGCTGCATCCCTCGCAGACGCCGCAGGCGCACCACCACCACCACCACCACCACCACGCAGGCGGGGGCGCCCCGGTGAGCGCGGGGACGATTTTCTAACCCCCGAGGAAAACGGCGCCAGAGACTTGAGAACTGAGATGACGACACACGGTGTTGTTCTTCAGCGCGCGCCCCAAACATAGCTAGAGGCTCGATCCTCCCAGATCCTCCCAGCCCGAGACTGGAAGTGGCGGCTGGGGGGAGGTGGGAGTGGCGTGGCCCTTCCACGGAAGGGGGCCACTTCTCGCAGTGCCACGGAGCAGCCGGGAGCAAGGAGGCCTTGGGGGATCCTCTAGTGCCAAGCCCGGCGGCCCTGGCCGCAATTCCGACATGAGCCCCGGCCACTTTTCGGCCCACCTCGGACTTGTGGCCCCTTCCCAGCTCTCCTAGCGTGATCCTCGGGGTCCTGGGTCTCTCGGGGCCCTGAGCTGGGGGTCAGGCGCCGGGACGCCTCGCCAGCCCTCGAGGCTTCCCAGCACTCAGAGGTTCCTTTCTAAGCCTCGCTGCCCCAGGGCTCAGCTCCAGCCAGCTTCGGTTATTGACCTCCCGGGTCCTGCCCTCCCCCACCCCCACGTACCCCCTTGACCCCCAGGATCCCGCCGTTTTTTTTTTTTTCTCCCTTGCTGGGGGCGCGGGGGGCAGGGGAGGTGTTCTAGCCCTCGCAACCCAGATCCCGTCCCTCTTTCCCCAGGAACATTCCCATGGCTCCTCATCCATCACCAGTGGAGTTTTTTTATTTTTATTTTTTTAAAAGTTTAGGTGCCTTTGCGGATGACCTCATTTTGATGTTTAAAAAAAAACTGATTTTTTTAATATGTGGACGCTGCAAAAAATGTGTTTAAATTATCTTTTTTAAGATGAATTAAGGACTATTAGCCCGGACTTCGACACAGAGTTTGTAAATAAGGGTGTCTGTGCAGATTTCCCCACGTTTATTTGTATAAAATTCCTCATCTTTTCAGACGTTTTTGTAAACGGCCCCCAGTTGTGAAAACTGCAATTTAGCAGTGACCTCAGCAACCTCTTCGTTTTATTTTTTTTCCCCTCTGAAAATTTTTCTCAGTTAAATTAAGCTACTGATTTGAATTTGTTTTTATCGTGTCCTAAAGTCTTTGTTCTTGAAATGCAAGGTATTTGGGGGTTATTTATTATGAAAGCAACATACTCTTAATGTTGATTTTACACTATGAAGAGATTATTTAAATAAATTATTGTTTTCATTGGAGTGTGTGCTTTTTTTTTCTTGGTGCCAGGGTTCCCTCTGCTTGGACCTTGAAAGATTACCCGGCCCAGAGTCGGATGAACAGAGCTGCACATTTGCGCCTTTCCAAGGCTGCCTTGGCCATGGAGTGCGCACACGTCCTCGACAGGCGTTTGGGCCTTGCTGAAGGGTTCAGCTCCTCCCCCAGCCCGAGTCCCCGCGCGGTTCTCCAGCCTACGGCGCCCGCCGTGACTCACTCAGCGCCGGGCGGCTCCTGCCTCCGCCCGCCTGGCCCCTCTGGCGCCGGCGCCACCGCCCCGCGCCTGGGCGGTCTGCGCCGCCACCGCGTCCTCGGTGCTGGCCAGGCGGTGCACCCGAGCCGCCGCGGGCGACCGGCTATCCGGGACCTAAGCTCTGCCCCAGTCTGGGATCAGACCCCGACGATGGTCCCTCCCTCCATGGGCCCCCGAGGCCCTTAGGGAGCTGGCCGATCCCAGAGCTCAGTGAGTCACCCTCGTGAAGCACGGTTGGCTGCTTTGGAATGCTCGGCAACCCCTGCGTGCCGTGCTGCGCTGATACACACATACTCATGCTCTCCAACACACGCAGGCGCACACTCTTGTTACACGTGCTGACACAAAGTCACAAACACGCAAATGCATTCACAGCGGCAGAGTGGATGCCCGATGTTGGGGAGTGGCGTGCTTGCACCTCACACTCTTGAAGAGCAAAGTTCCACACAACCCTCTCAACTCCGCTTCCCATCACCGGCCTCACAGGACCAGCGAGCTCCCTGCTTTGGAAACAGATCCTGTTTTCTGGCATCCCCTGCAAGAATCGGGGGTAGATGTGTAATGCACGTCTGAACTAAAAGCTGTTTCACTGAAAGCGCTGGAATCTGCAGTTGGAAGCTCCCTCGGCGTCAACCACTGACTATGTGACCTTGGGCAACCCTCTCGGCCTCTCTGTGTTGCAGTTTGCAGATCTCTAAGATAGGAGAAATAATAACAGCTACGGCTCAGAATAGTGAGCAACTTAATGAACCCTTAATGAGGCAATGATGTAACAACGCCTGGCATGTGATAAGCACTAGATAAATTTTGGCTATGTCGTAGTTAGTATTACTTTTTTTTTTTAATCGCTATACTCCATATCGGAGGGGCTTTACTTAGGAAGTCCGGTATTATTAGGGACCTTTCCAATTTTGCCTCAAGTGGAAGGGTTCGGACTGGGGAGGCTCTGATCTCTTTCTACAAGGTGCTTGAACTTCTGCCATTCCCTCCGTGGGACCAGCCTCTTCTGGAGAGGAAGTGGGGCACAGACCAGAGAATCTTGCTTGTCAGATTCCTCCAGTTTATGTGGGTCATCCATGTATCCGTAACATCTTTCGCAGCGAGGGGGTGGTCGGGCGGGGGGGAGAGCAGCCGTGAAATGGAAGTGATTTTTCTGGACTCAGTGGCACCAACCTGAAGCGAATACTGACTTTTCTGATCAAATTGGTTTGGGGCCTTCTCAAAGTGACCAAAGATGGGCACTGGAAATGAGGGGGCTGAACAGTTGAGAATGATCTGGGGTTTTGAGCTTCCCTAGGTAACTACCGCCTATCAAAACCTCATCTCTTAACCACCCCCTACCCTCCCCCACTTCCAAATTCTACTTTGGGGTGTGTGTGTGTGTGTGTGTGTGTGTGTGTGTGTGTGTGTGTGTGTCCGTCCGTCCATATGCGCGCCAGTAACTGGTACCAGTCTTTCTCCTGGGGTTATGCCCTCCCCTCCTTTGCGAGCACTCCCCTCCCCGGCTCCTGAAACCAGCCGGGAAAGACGGGGCAGTAAATTGGCTGGTGTCGAGGATCTGCAGCAGACAAGATGATTAAGAGGCCTGCGCCGGAGCGCCCCGGGCAGGGAATGTCAGCCCAAGTTGGAATCACGCAACAGGCCTTGGCATGAGCCGAGCCTGGGAGCCGGGAGGGCGGGCGGCCCCTCTCCGGGGTGGGCCGAGGCCCCACAGACTCGCCGGAGTCACCGAACCTGGCACTCGGCGGCGGCGGGGTCGTACAGGGCCAAGACGCGCCTTTGGCCCGGCGGCGGCGGGCAAAGGAGGGTGCAGGGACCAAGGGGGAAGGGGGCGTTCCCGGTGACAAGAAGGGCCAAAGAGGTCGCGAGGATGCACCCGCGTTCTAGAAGTGAGGGGGCGGGGAGGCGGAGGGGTGGGCTAGGGGGAGAAACAAAGGCCGGCTCCAGGAGGTGGGGGCCGACTCCAGCCCCGCCGGGGGCGACGCGCTTCCAAACCTTTCTCACAGTCTCGGGGCCCGCCCGGAGACGCCGAGCCCTATGATCAGCCCGCCGAAGTGCAGACACACTCCCCCCACCCCCCCGCTCGACCCCCGACACGCTAACTTGCGCTCCCCAAAGCAGGAATGAAAAATGGAAATGGGAAGCAGCGATTTCGGCTCCCTGCACTGGGAAACCAGCCGCGCTCCGAGCACACATAAATCTTCATTGTAATCCCCTTCCATTCACTCGTGGAAAATATCAGGCCAGACACAGGATATGACAAGAGATGGGGAAGCGGGGTCGGGGTGGGACCTAAGGGGTGCCTGGCCTTCCCCGCTCCGCACTCCGGAGGGGCTCCCTGCATTCCCATACTTGGGCAAAAGTGATGGTACTGAATTCTATAGAGCCAGCCGCGGGCGGCCTGGACAGCCCGCGCCCACCAGCTCCACTCCCAGGCCGGCGCTCTTGGAGCGTCCAGCTCGCGGTCCCAGGCGGGCCAACTGGTCTTGACACAGAAACCCCTCTGGCTGCCTCGAATTCCCGGCTCCGGGGCTAGGGAATGGCAGAAAGAAGAGCCTAAGCATCCCAGGCCTCATCAGCGCGCCTGCAATATGGGACCATTTAGAAGGCTTCCTCTCCGGCCTGCTTTCAAGATCACTTGTGAAAATTGTGAATATCCGTGCCGAGTAAGGATTTCCGAGACTGGCGTGGCAA